>NW_018405926.1:1321347-1408202 GCF_002113885.1 Mizuhopecten yessoensis
ACCCCCACCCCCTCTTTGAGAGATGTTTCTCTTTGAGGAAGTGCTTTGACAATTTCTGGAAATTAACCCCCACCTTCTTCTGCCAAATTTGACACGAGTGCATTCATCGGGCATCCGAAACTGTAAGAAATCGATGAATTTAAAATTCCCTACCGAGAATGACATTTGTTTGGTATACAAGACAGGGGTTTTGATTTACATTTCCCCGCTGATTCCATCGACAGATGCATATCATAACCATGCAAGTTATGGAAAACCACAGGAAAGTGAACTTTCTATCCCTGTGATCTCATGCCTTTTCGAAACTGAAACTGGAAGTTGCAGTGGCTGTGACTAGCACCTCGAAATGATCAATTTAAGTTGTGGTGGTCACGAACTCTGTCGTCCCCTAATCATATTTGACAAATGTGACACACCGTAGCTTTTTGAAAAGTAGACTCTTCTTCCTGTGCTAAATTCATGGGTTTCACTTTTTGTTCTAATTTTACACTTACTTTCCTCTTTTTGGATTAGTTGTTTCAAATAGAATATCAACTACATCGGGACCACTGTCAACCCGATCGGTATTCGAAAGTGTATCTAATGAACACTTAACCATGTAGGAAAAACCGGAAGGCTCGTATTTTTGATACCCAATTGTGGTTGTTATGCCTTGGTCAGGTTCACATGCACTAATGGGGCAGAAAAAGCTTTCAATGTCGACATAAATCACACAAGGGACTTTGAGCTGTTTATCAGTTTGATTGAATTTGAGCCACTGTTGTTTTCTTTTTCGGAAAACTCAGCTTCTGTGGACCATGAGGGGAACAATTCGGAACATGTTCTTCCAGCAGTTGTTAGGTTGTGGAACCATGGAGACAATAATGACAATAATGTGTTTCACCATTGTGTGTGGTTCGGTCAGCTAGCAAATGGCTAAAATTTCTAACGAGACAATAACGTCTGTTTTCTCCTTTAGAGAACAAGAGAAGGTTGACATGTTTACTTGCACCGCGTAAATCTGTTACATTAAAAGGATTCCCTAACACAGTGACGGAGATGACGTTTTGTTTTTTAAATTTTGTTACTTGACACAAAGGGACAGGGAAATCAATACCATTCATATCCAACTCGCGTTCACACTGAGTATAATTTGTCACGCGTTTTGGATGATCAGCATACCTTACAAAGTGTATTTAGGTAAGGACTGACCACAAAAAACACTTCCTATCTGTGTTTTGTATATTAAGACCGTTTTTTCCTTTGAATGATTGGTGGTAGGGGGATGAGACTGCTACCCTCTAGCGGTGTATACTCTACGGTCTTGACTTCCAACTTTTGTATTTTGTCAATTGCCCAACCACTCCCATCCCGCTCAAAGTTTTAACTTTGCATTGTGCAAATGTCTAAAAGCCTTACGTTCGTACATGCTAAATTAATAAATCTTAATGTAGGCTCAGAATATATGGATTCGTTATTTCAATGATATTTCACAAACTTTATAAAAAATGTGAGAAACCATTTCATACATTTGACATTTTGGAGTCGTTCTATCTGTATGTCTTGAGTTGGCGTTTGAATGTCACTTGAAAATTGAAGCACGTCCCACAGGTTCCCAGGAATTGAATGCTAAGTTAAATGTTCTTTTGTGTCTTAGTAAATATGACTGCACATTACTGCACACTTCAAATGTGCTGACCCCAGGTGGTTGCTTGTCAGTAGATACGGGCACGTTCAGTTGGTCAGCGAGGAGGGCGAGACGTCGTTAACTCTACTCTGTGTCCGTGTCGCCAGATACGCCGTTTCCAATCATCAAATTCCACCACTGATTTCATGTTGTATAGCTGTCTATCCATCACACTGAAAAATACAATATATATATATATATATATATATATATGCATATGATGAAGAGCCTAAAGTTGTTTGTTTCAAGTCGGTCGTTATACTTTTTTTACGTATAAAACGGAGGTATACAGAGGTAATGCACTTTTCAACAATAACCCAAACTTATGTAAGCATGGATAATAATAGTGTACGGTATTTAAACATCAATGGGGAAAAGCGTCTGATACCATATACAAACATACAATTGATTAACACTTTCCTTTTATCGCTTAGTTGATTTACAAGAGAGCGATGAGTACACCTCAGCTGGCGGTGTGGGACTGATAACGCCTCGCTATTTTATCTGTTACGATTTTCTAATGCACCGAATATACACAACTCTAAATAATAAAAAAAGAATGTTTGCACGTTGACGGTCGGACGATGAATGACTTACTGTTATGATGTGGGCTTTAAATAAAGGCATGTGATGAAACGGTTTGAACTGGTTGCGCTAAATATAGACTTCACGCAAAGCATATCCCTCGTCCCTCAATGATCCCTTTTCGGGTGGGGGTGGGAACCTATATTTGTCAACCGACATATTAAGGAAAATAGGCCAATCCCTCATCTCTTATTGGTCCCTCACTTATCCATCCCGATAGGGAGGGTTTAACTATAAATATAGAAGGAGGGACGGGGTGGCAAAGAACTCTCAGTTCCCTCCAAAACGTTTAGTTGGCGGAATACAATGCATTTGCTTTTTTAATAGCAGCAGCTACCTTACTAATTATTTAATTTTTGTCGCTGTGAGAGCTAGCGTAAATGTAGATTATACAATTTCCCACACTTTGTAATAAATGTATGAGCATAAGAAAGTCCTGGTGTGGTAAAATTCAACCAAGCATTCTGTTTTCTTTAAAATGGGCTGGTCAATATTTTGCTGTTACATGAAAAGTTAAAAAATAAAAAAAGGAAAAAAACATAAGCAAACAGACAAAACAAAAAAGACGCAACTGTACAATGGAACAAGCCATACGATACCCTCAATGTATCTGTTCGTTTCAAGTTTGACTCATAGAGACCGGTACCATCTGAGGTGAATAATTATCATTGTGATTTTCTGAATTAGCCGGTTTTTATATATAGCTTTAGATATACGGTGATGCAAAATTGTTAATGCTAGGTTGCGTATCATACTTAACTTTATTTTGTATATAGTCAAAAATGAACATAATAGGAATAAATATATTGAACCTAATGTATTTACATGGGTTTGCACAAAATCTGTTTTGAAATGTAGAAATCGAAAAACCATTGGTTGATGTATCATGTAAACATAGTGTTTTACGTTTTATCAAATGTTACATTTAACCTTGACCTTCTCACACGCACATTTTTACCCGTGTTACGAAAGAGTAGTTCCACGACTAGACAGTTTTTGTCAAGCATCAAGAACATTGTGCGGTCGAACAATCTATATTTTTAACTTGGTATGGTATGTTTTGTTAACGTGTCAGTATAGCCGTGAACTTGTAACACTTACTATCTAGCCGTGTTACATTTTTATCATAGGTGAATTACATAACGATAAAAACGTGTAAATGAAATATCAAGCAAAAAAAGAAGCAAAATACCTACTTTTACCAGAAGAACGTAAACAGTGGTACATTAAGTTACGTATAAACAAGAACTGCATAATCATAATATCCTAACATATCTTTATTCGACGTCATGTTCTTAAAATTTGTGCAACAAAGTGACAAACGCAAATGACATCATCTATCAAAGACAAGAAAACTGGGAAAAGAAAAATTATGTAAGGATATAAGTATCTGTCTGACAACGCCGTCATTGTGGGAGGCAATACTCATGACATGAACCTGTCTATTAATGAACACGTAACAGAATCTGAAAACCAAAATGACACGAGGATTTGTGTTTAAAATTTTTCGAAAAGTTCTCAAATGAACAGCGTCAGGCCCAGCCGCTCTTCAGGGGGAAATTTGTTCTATCACTTTAAAGACAAAGCTAAACCTGTTGCCACACACATATATAAGGCCATTCAAAACTGTGGGGCAGTGCTGAAAACCTGCGTCAATATCTTGAAAACGTCACCGAACATTACAAAAATAATCACAGTACATGTGACCTAAACAAAAGATGAAAAAAGTTTATCTTACCTATGATATATCAAGCAAGGTGATAAACGTGTATCAGAACAAGAGAATTGCTTTCTCAGAAGACCAATACAAACTAAGGCCAACTTGAGAGTATGTCAAAAGAATGGAACTGTTGATATTGATTATACATCTGTTTTGAACCTTTAAAACCGACATACAACACATTGAACGAGAGGAAAGACAAATTACAAAATTTGTATTTTCAAGTTTTGGTAAAACCTTTGAAATATATATGTTGACTCTGTACAAGAAAACATGTTTAATGCATTGTGTATGTACAAGTCATGTGTCCCTAGGGGCCGCCTTGTTTCTCTTAACCGTGTACACCAATGTGCGTTGTTGGACACCAACGCAATCATGTAACATGGTGTAACCACACTATGTGCACACCTTCTACACCTTCTGCCTAGGAAGATCAACCGGTGTATATGCCATTCAATCATGGCCGACGACTGGTAAGTTAACAGCGAAAGACAGTCACAGATGTGATTTTTACGTTTAGTGTCAATTAGAATAATAACCTTCTTTCGTCTCCGTGTCTACGATTCTGCGATACATTATAGGGAGATGTGTTGGTTTAATAGCTCATCAAGCTCATAATGTTGTATTCATCAGACTTGATACAGCAATATAATAAACAAACCTTCATCAGCAGAGGCGATTGTTTCGTATGAGTGTGTTTATAAGTACTTGTGTCACACGGGTGTTATAAAGTTGTAAGTAACACCGGTATGACACATGTATACACGAGACAATCGTCTGTGTTCACCTGGTTAAGTAAATGCAAAGAGGCAGAACATTCACCTTAATTGTGGAGAGTAAACTTTACCAGTCGTTTCCTCTAATTCTTTTACGTGACGTGCTATATCTAAAAAGAATCGCCAACAGCATATTCCCTCCCCAAATTAAACAAACTAAAAAGGGGAAATGAAGCTTTATATATACACGAATATTACAGGTTTGTAAAAAAAAATGTGAATAGAACAGATTGTTTATGTACATTACTATATACATGTACGATGTAAAGTAAGCATGTATTCAGATTTATTAGCTATTGGATAAACGGGGGTGGGTTCAGTGTTTAAAAGGCAGGACCTATTCTAATGGTGGGGCTAAGATCAACATCCATTAGAATGCTACTCCACCGACCCAACCCTTAAACCCCAAATTATATAAAGTATACACTATCATTGTCTTATTCCAGTGGGGTTCAATAAACATGTGTGTGTTTTGTGTGTGTATACAATCAACAATGCACCTTCTAAACAATCTACATACTCAAAACGAGAGAAAAGGTATGTCTAAATAGCACGTGTATGACTGGCATTGACGGCTAGTTAATATGATAGTTATTTATTTAGAATCCTTCTGATATGTGAATGTTGTCAGAAAGTGTTTTTTGCAGACTGTAAATTATTTGATCATGGAGAAATTCTTCGGGTAGCATTTGCGCTGATTGAGAATAGTATGTCATCATTTAGAAGGAGACACAAACAAATATTGCCGCTTTTCCTATGCCCATTTTTATTTTTTGTAATATTACCTAAACTTGCCTAGTGAAATTACATGAAAAAACAGTTTGAGAATACACATGTTCTGTAAACGATAGAATAGCCGTGAATTTGGTCAAATTCATGTAAAAAAATCATGTCAAGATTTTAAGCATAATAATTCAGGTGAAATTTATGATTTTTTAGAGGAAAATATTCAAATTGTAATTTTAGTTTTTTCGTATGAAGTTAACTAAAAATTGAATCATGAATATTGAGTCAATGTATTATTTTGAGATGAAAGGTTTTCCTTTTCAATGCAATTGTAATTAGTTAAAATGGCCTAGTCATGTACCATTCCGATAAAAGAGACATTCCATTTCTTTGATCTATTGCTGTAGGGTGAAGTTGATCATAAAAACAGCGCAGGGAAGAGCACAGGTAAAGGTTGATGCACAGCAATCAGCTAAGCTGCAAACCGGTAAGCATATTAAGAGATTGGTTGTATTTTGTAAATTTGCTTTTATGCATTAAACTGCTTTCTAATCGCATTAATCTTTATTGGTATGAATGCCATGTAGACAAAAGACAAGTTTCATGAATTCACTCTTTGCCCAGTTGTCAATCATATTGACTATGAATGACAACATCAGAAAGCAGTTAAATGCTTACTGATGGGGAAAAGGGGATACATTTACCATTTACCATCTGATTTACATATTTGTTTTGTTTTACGTTTGGTAGTTCATAGTCTAGTGACTGCAAACTCTTTGTGGTAGGTTTGTTAAGTGATGCTAGCCAAAATAAATGAGAACATAGTTTATGTCTGATTCAGTCAAACACTACAAAATGTTCATGTGCTCATATAATTATATATTTACATTACTACAGTTTGATGCAGGGTTTTAGTTCAGTTAATGGAATTTAACACAATTATTCCTGAAATGTATGTCCACAGTTTCTTTTACAATATCTTGCCAAGTTAAAAGTTGTTGGAACAAGTTTTTAATGTTGTCTCTTAGCTTATTTAGGTGTATTTTGATTCTTTTGGCCCAAGGTTACCACTCACAACCACACGAGGTCTTCTTCTAATCGAAACCCCCATCTTAGGTGTAAATATTTACAATTTGTCAGGGCACATTGCTTGTCACACTGACAATCTTTCAGTTATTGTCGAATTACGCTCATACATCAACTCATAACCTTGATATTGAGAGACTTAATATATATAGTTCCACTATAATGGACGTACCATTCAGTGGAAGGAGGTATTGGGGGCATCCATGGTGTTCAGATTTAATTGTTCAAGCTTGTCATACAAACATTTACATATCTGCTTTTGCTTTTAAATCCAGTAGCTCTGAACAATTACGTAAAGTGGATAACAGTATGTAAATAACTGATCACCATGTGAAGAGTTTCTAGAAGTAAATACTTGTGTACATCCACTGTTGTTGGTTGTTGTTTTTTTTTATCTTGCCAGGTGTTTTGCACGATAATAGGTTTTCCTGTAAACATTTGCAATACTATTATAATATAGTCTGCAGTCAAATCGAATTTTGAGAAAGAATTGTTTTAACAACTTTAACGGAAAAGGTACTGTGTAATGAAAAAAGTGAAACATTAAAATGAAGGTACCAGTTATGATTATGAATGCTTCAAAGCAGTCCAGAATTAGTGAGAAACATCGAGGATGCCTCAATATCATATGCACTGTTCTGCCATAATAATATGTTTAGTAAAGATGTCGTAATGAGCTGTTATATTGTCAACAGCCATAAGCTAGTTTATTTGAATTTACTGTCGACAGCATCGAACAAAATAAACTGCTGATGTACCCATGAACTTGCATATGAAGAGGTAGAGTTGCATAATCTGGAAGACTCATCATAGCCAGAGGGTGAACAGTCTAGTTATATAGGCTCTAAATACGTGTGGAGTCGAGCTGCTATAACAATCCTACTGGATGAGGTTTCCGGCAGAGAATCGCCGGTGAAATCCGAAATCCACCCAACAACGAATGTATAGGGATATCGCAGATGTCATGAAATACAGAACTCGATTTGCATCTTAATTTATAATCGACCAATTGGAAAGTACTTTGATCGAACCACATGATGAAGCTATAATATATGTATGTCCATTTGATATTTGTGTTATTTCATAAATTGCCTTAATCCTAATTTGTACCATATTTAACATTGTTTGGGGGACTTATTGGTTTTACTCTGTTTCTTATTAAGTCCCCCAAACGAATAGGGGGACTTATTGGTTTTACTTCGTTTCTTTTTGTTGTTGTTATACTTCTTCTTCCGCCGTAAAAGTTTCCGACACATTTTTCGAAAACTAAAGGACGGAAATAATTGAAACTTTGCACAAATATTCATCATGGTAATGGGATGTGCAAATGACCTATAATTTTCCGGTCAGTCAACAAAAATGGCCGCCACGGGGGTCTTATTGGTCGATTTTATATTTTGGTTCATTTTGCCCAAATTTCATATAAAGGTGTATTTTGGCACTGCAAACTTTACTGCGGAGGTTTGGAGGACTTCTGTTATGATCCCCATCACAATTAGTACTTGTTTATATTTACAATAATTGTCAAAATACTAGCTCCTGAGAGCTTATGTTTAAAGCTTCTTGACCTTGTTTCTACTATATATGTTGGCTTATTATCCTTCCAATCTTCATTCCATTTTTTATGCCCCATAAATTAAGACTTTTACAAGATCTACAAGTATGTTATGTTTTGAGACATTGTATAACCATATTCATATATGGACTGTACATATCCACGCAATCCCCTATAGTTGAAGGGGGATTATATTCACTTGTAGTGTACGAATTCATTCCCTTTTTTGATTTTTTTTTTCATTTTAAGATATGTAATGTAACATTGCCTATGTGGGATAACGTATACTTAAGTAACCAGTAAAAAGAGAATATATAATACATAAGTATATGCACACAAAATAGGGTATCTGTATAATTATATGAATTTGAATTATGGAAAGAAAACTTATGTCGCGATACTACTATTAGTATGTGGGATCAAACACATGCAATTTCATGCTTTATTCATTTTGTTATAGAAAAGGGATTTATTTCGCTTGTTTAATTTATGATAACAATAATTCAGAATATCATTATGCAATTTGATGTCTTTCTTATATAAAAATCACTGGTCTAATGTGTTATGAATTATTATTGTAATAAATGTAACTTATATACACTTTTCGTCATCGTAAATTTGAAATTGTGAGAATACAAATGTCCCCATTTATGGTTTTGCGTTTATGTTTATGGTAATCCCTGGATTGTTTTTAAAGTCTGTTACATATTTGGAACCTCCTCCTTTGAAAATATATCGGTTAGAGGCTTTGAGGTGTTGAAATTCACTTCGACACTCTTTCCTGTATATATACTAGAATTATATTATTTTGCATGGATATTTGTCAGGGGTCAGCCATATTGTTGTGAAACAAAAACGAAACATGACCTTCAAGCCTATTTAACTGAGCTGTGCAAATATTAAAACATATATATCGGATTGATAATTGCGAAAATGTTAACTTTAACTTGAATTTGAAAAAGGAAATTTCTCATTCCAAATTTACATTTGGAATGAAAAGATAATGATTTGATGAATCTTAAAACTTACTTCACGTAAGTTTGTAAGAACGAGATATCTTATCTGATTTTTACGGATACAAGTGGCTCCATCACATTTCTCATATTTCCTCTGGAGAAAATTGGCAGTCAATCAGGTCCAACCTCCAAGATTGTGAACAAATATTCCATGTACAATGTAGTTAGCAACGATGAAACATAATTATGACTTCAAGATCTAGCTCTAAGTCATTTGATATGACAAAATATTCGAAAAATGTAACCTTTAAGAAGTCGACAAGATAGTGTAGAATTAAAAATGAACAACTCGTCCAGATATTTCTTTAAAAACAGAGCCGAATATCTTATCCTATAACAATCTGATGTCCAAGGTTCGTCCGCTGATTAATATGTTTGGTCGATTACATATGATTAAAGCCACGCTTTCTTATTTAAAATAAAAAGGAAAACAACAATTGGGAAATGGACTGTGGGAAGAAACACATGTGAAAGGAGATCTGTGCACAACAGATAAGAAATCTTGTATCTTGTTCGGGATAGTTCCAAACATGGACGTCAACACATTGATTTTCGTGGTGACATGTTTAAGCGCAACCTCGGCATTTATTCTAGAAAACCGCCCTGTCTACCCGACGATCCCATCGACCCCACCTACATGTTCGAAGAATGGAACGATCTACAATCAGGGAGAGGGAATCCCGTCCGACTGCTTTTCAACGTGCAGCTGCCAAAATGGACGGATTTCGTGTATTTATCAAGATTGTCCTCCTCCAAACTTAAGCATAGTGTGTGTTGATTCTGCCAGGCCCCATTGTGGCTGTCCCTATTGTCCCAATGGTAAAGTTGTTTTGCTTGTGTTAAAACAGTTAATATTCTTGAATACGTATATCTGTGAGTGCACATTAACAATATTCTTTTATGTTTATATGTTTATTTTACAATTTTTAATGTTTTTCCGATATTTGATCGGACGTGCTCGTTTTACAACTCATGGTCAACTACCATACCAATGAATATTTTAGATTATAAATGATAGTATATTTAGTATTTTTGACGTACAATATCAGTAGGACAGCAGATGTGTTTGCCTCAGATAAAGAGAAATTAAACACTTTGCAAAACAATAAGGTCTTTATTTTCACAGGGAATATATTTTCGGGAATGACTTTTTGCGAATTCACGCTGTTCCTAATGGCATATTCAATATTTACCCTAACAGGACCAAACTGCGGATATGGTAATTTGACTATTCCGTATGGTCAGGAACTAAGAGTAGATGAACGGACAATATGCAGCTGCTTGAGGGGAGAAATATCTGCAATATGCAGGCCTTCTGGCTGTATGTATCAGGGGAAAGTGTATTCGGAAGGGATTTTCTACCCATCCCCATGTGAGAGGTGCCAATGTGACTCACAATACAATATGGTGAACTGCTCCCTCAATAAATGCATCATCAAACCACTCCTGTGTGTAGATGCCATAGTAGAACCTGGCACCTGCTGTCATGTGTGTCCGAACGGTAAGTCCTTGTGATTTCTATTTCCACTACACAATTTGGTAGATATGAATTCCTCCTTTATTCTTGTCCGTATATGACAGAAATATCAACTGTCAGAAATTTCAAATTGGTGCGAAACTTCTGGAAAGCCTCGGGTTTTACCTAATTTGAAAGCCACTTGATTATATTGTCCTTATCATGCACACCTTTACCTATTCTACATCCATAAGCATTAACAAGTTTTGTAGTCTGCCCTGTAAAGGAGGTTGTTACATTTGCAAAATCATTTGCATCATCCATGTTTTTTTAGATATATAGTACGGTTAATCTATAAACTTCTTATTCGGGACTATTATTCGGAATTAAAAGTTAACATTAACAAAAATCATTGTCGTCATCATGAACTGATTTCTAATTGCTTCATTTTAATATTTGGCATGAATAAATATGTTTCCCCTGCCATATATCGGCTACTTTGTCATTCGATTCTTCGCAGTTCCCTAGTTCTACATTCATACTTTAGAAGAAGTTAATGTATCTTTTGTGGCAACTTTTAGACATCGTCTTATGACTTGCTAATTACGTATGCTGGCATAATTTCTACAACATGTCGACATCATCAATAAAGACGTTGACATATTCTCATTTTCTGTCGACTTAATCTTTAAATTATGTCAATTTAAAAAGAAGTCTGAAAATCTTCAACATTAGAATAAAAACTACATTTATCTTCATTATTCATAAGTGCCCCTGTAGTTATAATTCTATTAATTATGTGTTGTAAAGCGCCTTAGAGTAATTTTACAAATAGCAAAAAGCACTATATAAATATTGTATATTATGTTAGTACACTGTATCTTATCATTATTTATTAATATATTTAAATGAGACAATTCCTTCTATGAACAGGGCCGAATTGTTTTGCGGGGAACAAGAAAATTACAGCAGGCCAGGACTATAACGATGGTAGTCAGATCTGCCGATGCCCTGAGCCGAACCCGAACCTAATATTTGGACGTATTAGGCCCCAGGCAGTTTGTAAACTCGTTGGTCCCATGGCCCCACCGTCCACTACAAACCCGTAGCAGTGAACGCTATGAGGCAGCGGTTCCCATGAAGTTTGCAAACTCGTCGGTCCAAAGGTCCAACCGTTTACTACAAACCCCTAACTGAGAATGCAATAAATTCTTTTAAATTTCTGACATTTGAAAAAGTTGTTTGTCTTCGTGGTTTCGGTATACAATATAAACAAGGGTAGATGCGGTCGCTGTTTTGACATGGAATCACAAGTGTCGAAAGACAATTTAATGACTCGTACCATGTCCAGGCCTCGAACCTACAACCTACGGCACCTAATCGCCTAGCCTAGAAATATCCCCAGGTCCCACCAATACACCACTTCACATTCTTTAAAAAGAAGGTTTCGTTGTTGCAGTAAATCATAGTGACAAATAGTTTATTGATGATATGAGGACCTGTATCGCAACATATAGATATAAACACGGATAAGAATTGTACAAACCATTTTTTTTGTCACCCTTCTTATTTGTAACACGTAACACTCTTTGGATATCTTGCCGGGGTCTATATTTCTATAGACCCCGCTCTGTCGGGGTTTTTAAAAGCACGTGGGAGGGGAGATAACTCAAAGTATTTGCCAATCATTCATAGGATGCAATAGCCTACAAACAATCTTAAACGACAGGAAATTCAACGAAACAAGCAATGGGGGAGGGGTCTATGTATGATGGTTTCGTATTGTTAAATTTAACCTTATAGTAGCCCTCCTTGATGATGGCGAATCGACATTTAAAGCAAATATTGATACGACAACATGTAACAAATAGTCATTATACGTGAAAGGCGAAATTACCGCCCGGCGTACGTTCTTCGCTACATGATAGAGTAACAAGACACCGGCACAAGGCTTGTTCGGTTTTCGATCACCCGGTACCCAATTGACCAACCGACTGGGCGAACATTTTTTACGTAACAAATCAAGCAGGACCATCCAGTTTAATTGTTTTCCATTGGGCCTTATTTCACAATGTTTTTCTGTTAAATTTTAAGTGTGTATGTATAAACTCAGCGATATCCATCCCTCAATAATAGTTATCATCAATTTCCTAGATTGAAACTTAAAACTCATGAAAAAACAACAAGACATGACAAATGGGCCGCTATAACACAATATCGTAGTTTTTCTAAAGGAAAGATAGATTTTAGATCCCCATAGTTTTTGAAACAGGAAATACGAATAGAAAAAGAAAATTGTCCGCAGAAAAAGAAAAATCATCAAGGCAAACAAGAGTATGAATAGATGACGGAGAGGTTTTTATTAATATACGTTGAACAATACGTAAATAATTATATCCTAAACATACGTTTACGCAAATGAATAAATGCAATAGCCAATGAAATGTCTTGTAAATATATCTGATCACAGTTATGACGGTGACAAAAAAAGTTCATATTCGAAATATGATATCACAAGATCAAAATAAACCGTATGGAACTTGTCGTTTTTCGTAAACGATTTTAAAAGGTGATAAAATCTATATGATAGAATTTTGATATGAGAACATTATTAGTCCTTTATTACACATGTTGAAGGGAAACATGATTTTGTGGTTCCACAAGATTCATCGTGCGCCGCCCTGGTGAAACATGATTATTACCAGGGAACAAACGAGCATGCTTCCCTATGACACGGGAAATAGACATTTTATTGCTAGAAAATAGAATAATACATTGGGACATGCTGGAATGAATTATTACAACATCTAGATAAGTCAATGCTATACACTGTAGAGAGGATATTGCTATAGTCCGCTTCAGTCACTTGGAACTCTTGTATGGTACAGATATTGGGGCTCTCGTGCTGGTAAGGGGAAATGTATCACAACGGACCTAAGATAATATAAACATGACATTCCTAACCACTAGATCACAATACTGACTTTAGACATTTAAAGGAAATGTTGAATTAAAGATCGAACTATAAAACATTTGTACTACGTAGCGTAAGCAGTATGAAAAGGGCAAACCACGAACGATACAATGCTGATGTAAAATGTCTAAGATCCCTTTCGATCTATACAGGACTTTTGAACGGGTAGTCAGGTACGTCGGCCATTCTGAAAGACAAAACACATTTTTTTAATGTTGAACATATGTTTAAGGTATAATAAATAATGATTTTTGCCATGTTTTCTTATTTAGTTAATCCTCGACTTTTTTAAAGTAACGGAAAATCTATACATCTATATCACCAGAATATAAAATACCCATTGTTGTGTGCCTCATTATGAAATATACTTACATGCTCGGGCGGAATATTCTTATCCCTTTATCAATCCCTCCGATCGTGTCCATGTCTTCTGCAGAAAGCTCGACATCGAAAACCTGAAATAAATATACATATATATATATATATCTAAATGATGAGCCTCTTAAGAGATGGTTGTTCTAGGGAGGTACATGTACTTAGACACTCTTGTCAATTTTCCCCCAAATAAATGGACATGTATGAATTTAATGCAATATCTTACATATATATTCCATAGTTCATGTCCTGTCTTAGGTACGTATTAAGTATTCATATGTTTCAAGCCATGGCTTACGTAAATATTCCATATTTCATGGGCCTGTCTACATAAGCAATATTTCTTTCCATATTTTACATATTCAATGCTAATTGTAATTTACATTTTACATATTCATTGCCCGGTCTTGCATATCCGATATCCTTCTTATAAACATGTACCATATTTCACACAATCCATACATATTCGATATTTCATACCACGTCATACAAACATATACTTTGATTCATGCCCTGTCTAAAATATTTTAAGCCCTTTCCTAAATAATTCCCATATTTAATACTCTGTCGTATATCAACAATATATATTTCCGTGTCTTACATACATTTGTATTACATGATATGTCTAACACACAAATTACATATTCCATGCATCGTGTTACATAGCTTATCCCCTTTCACGAAATGCCTTGCGAAAATATCAATATTTCATGCCCTTTCTAACATGTATTATGCCCTGTTCTAAATAATTTCCATATTTTATTCTCTGTCTTACATATCACTTACCCTGTCTTCAATTCCATATGTCATGTCTTGTCTTAGATTGATATTCAGGATATGTAGAGCAGCTACTGCTTTTCATAGCCTTAATGTACAGGAAAAAATTACCTCGTTCAAATCATATGTTTACGTTACGATGAACTAAAATAAAAAAAGTTGCAACACGTTTTGTTAATTTAATATTTTTAATAT
Organism: Mizuhopecten yessoensis; assembly: GCF_002113885.1. Lineage (NCBI taxonomy): Eukaryota > Metazoa > Mollusca > Bivalvia > Pectinida > Pectinidae > Mizuhopecten > Mizuhopecten yessoensis. Next base: position 1,336,255 of record NW_018405926.1, read on the forward strand.
CAGTATCGGACAGAAAACCAGGAACAGCCAGAACTCCAGCCTACACACAAATTTCAAACGTTCGACTTACGCCGATCAGCTGATTTGTTAAAACGAAAAAAAACTACTATAATCTCATAATAAACAAAACTTGATATTCCTTTCATTTTTCAAAGTTGATCGTATTTCATGGGTTTTTTTTCGCATTTAACACCGCTAATTATATATTTAGTAAATGTTTATGTCCGCACTATTTCAAACAACGGTCAACATAGTAACCATCCAGGGCATTCGTCGGCCGAGCACCCATCGGCGGTGGGCAAAGCTCATTTAAAGTTGAATGTACAGCCGTGGAATGTGCTGTTTGCCAGAAATCCTGCTGATGTAAATGAAGATCGGTTGGTGGATGAAGTGCCCTGTGTCATTACAAAGTTCTCTGATGTGCAAGTTGATGTCACGGGGACTACCCAGCCGGACGTTTAGGTGATCAAAGGTTCGTGACCACTATCGCGAAGAACCGATGGCGAGTGGCCATTACACATTTGTGCGATGTCCCGCGATATTGTGAGGCACTTGTGATACCCGTAAGTGTTCTGGATACCGTCTGAGTGCAAAGGTGGACGTCCAGCGATCGACAGCTGATCAACACGTAAATTGCCATTGGCGATGGCTGACAATGCTGTGGATAACGTTTCCCTCTGTGTTGTGGAGCAAGAACGGTTATATGACCGAACGGCGGACTAGCTTTGTGTCCAAACAGAATCATAATGTGACGGGCCTCAAGTCCGAAGTCGTTCATTGCTTGAATAGCTGTGGCCCGGAGGCAATGTCGGTATATTTTACTCGTAAACACCTAACAGCAATAGAGATGATTCGCCTCTCTGGTCTATTCTGTATATATATATGTCTTAACTTCACCTTTTATGGTCTTCATTATATGATAACAAGCTATGAGTTGTCAATGTTTACTCTTAAAAGATATAGAAGGTATTAGATTCGTGTCCATGTCATGTTGATTTTATTAAAATCGTTCAATAATTTGATATAAGTCTTTAATACGAATGTAATATTTAATTTATCACATAACATTTATAAGTTGAAATTAAACTTTACACACAATTATGTTATAACAGCTGACTCTATACAGGGCGAGACCAAAGAACTCTGATCGTAGTATTGTCGTTCCGCGCAGTGCAAAGTAGTTAATGTTTTTTGTTGATAATGAAAATTTTTAAATGTAAAGAAAATAATTATGACAAAGTAACATTCCAAATTGATATTCAGTTAATGTTTCATGTGGTATACTAAAAGAAGAAGTACTAGTAATTGCGTACGAATATGTTCCCACGGTTTTGACCAATCGCAGCACCGTTAGGCTTTATTACACGTGTGTATAACCATATTAATTACATGTCCGTATTTTGGTAAATTGGGTCACTTATGTGATTAATATATTTATTTGTCCTAAATAAATGGTGCATGTATGATTCTATCTATTTGATGTAAGACAAGATACCGGGTTATACGTGTAGTGTCGGAAACATTCCCTAAGAACATGATTTGCCGCCTTGTCTAAACATTCTGTTAATTTTTGTTGCTGTATTTTGTTCCTATTTTGAATTACATTGTAAGTATTAAAGTTGAATGTTGACACTTCAGCGCATTTTGTTTTATATATTTGAGAAGGTTTACATGTAGCGCATAAGAATTGTGGAGTAAACATTTCATAGGCAGGAAAGTCAATTGTGAAAAATACAATTGATGATCATGAAACAAAACTCTTATTAACGTTTTATTATTTTAGAAGAGATGTGATCGTTATTGTCACCATGTTTATAAATCTCCTTTGGGTCATGCGTTTGAGTAAATGCCCGATCCACGTAATAAGCATTAAAATAAATACTCCAATTTCTTTTTAAATTTACGTAAGTAATGCTGCATTGCCGGGGGAAACGCCATTATCAATATATTATCTTTCTTTAAGGCAGCCTCCAGCTTTGTTTTGGGAGAGTAGGCGCGACACTCCAACTGTAGGGACTAAATGAAAATAGAAACATAAAACAGAACTCCCGCAGTATATCTATTTTTGGCTGCCTCTGTATTCCAGTTAGGGCAAAGAAGAAAACGACATGTTGTGCAATTAAGTCCAAACACATGTACGGTGTCGTCTATTCCAAACATGCAGTAACAATTAGAGTAGATATCCGCCCTTCAAAAGTTCATTTTCTGTTTTTATATCGCGAAGAAACATTTATTTAATTTACAAAAGTGAGTTGACCACAGCGACGGTGTTATGTATAAAGAGCAATAAAAAAGAAATGGCAAAACGCAAAAATCAAAACAAAACAAAATAAAATAAAGCCAAATTACCCCTTTTAATTACTTTTTCGCGAACACTTATTTTAAAAAGAGTGCTTCAAAACATTTTTCGATGTATTAAAAAAGATAACTAACATAGCATGGTATCAATTGTTAGAGTTGTGTACAAACAAGTAACACTAATACATATTATTTACTTGTGTTGTTTAATGTAATCAAAAACATGCGTCATCCTATCCTACCTGACTTGCCACTGGTTTAACACATGAGAGCATTATCATACCTGATTTACTACTTGTTTAACAGGTGAGAGTATTATCATACCTGATTCACCATTGCTTTAACACGTGACATCATTATCTTACCTAATTCACCACTGGTTTAACACCTGATATCATTTTCCTACTAGGTTCCCCATTGGTTTAACACGTAAGAGTACATTATCCTACCTGATTCAACACTAGTTTACCACGTACCACCTTTATGATGCGTTCCCCTTGTGCAGAATTGAAGTTTGATATTCCAATGCTCTTTGCCTTCCCTTCGTCAACAAGTTTTTCCATTTCCTACCAAAATTGTCGAAACGTTAAATTCGGGTAACTATTTAAGATAACATACACACACAAATATTGTTGTTTCTGCATGTTTTTTAAACACAAATCGAATAAAAATAGCAACGTTATAAAACATTATCGGCAAATATGATACGATTCAAAATTATGTCAACATATTCATAAACTTTGTCGAGATCTTTTAAAAAACATCAACATAATAACTCGAAATTTTATATGTAAGTTAATAGCAGAATCAAATCATTACTACTTTCACACCTTTTTAAAAATAATAGCCCCAGATGTTTTTATTTCATCACTTTAAAATTCTTATCATGTTATTATAAAGACACTTGTTAATTACATTGTAAAAAGTAAATAATTCACATTTAGATTTAGAAAGATCTGGATATCAGTCTAGTTTGCTCTGTGTAAACTAATGCAAAGTACAAACAATTTCAAGTACGACCAGTGTTGTAAAAGAAATGAGATTTTTTTCATTTATCAAATGGTTGATAGCCATACAATGCACAACCCTCCTATATTAAATAAAAAACACGAATGAGAAAAATCTTTGGTTTACAATGGCTTCAAAAAATTATAGTTGGTTTCTTTTTATATTTGTATTTACTTAATGTGTGAATGGTCCGATCTTTTCCCTTTAAAATAATCGGCATCATGAATTTGAATAAGTACGTCATGTATGTCAGTACCTTTGAACAAATGAAATCAGGGCTATTGAATAAATGTCATATTTTGAACGAAAAAGCTCAAAGATTTATATAATAAATTGTATTTGCAATATGTAAATATACGTGTAAAATGTAACGAACTGTCCATTTAAGTCATTGCAGGCAAACCACTGGAACATTCCTCTGATCTAGATGTTATCCCTTCGCTTTTATTTATATACATGTATCATTATAGCTTGACTGGACCAGTTTACAATCCGTGTCGTGCATCTCAGACATGTGTACAGTCACCTCCTCTCGTTTTATTTTTACTCTCCTGCTACAAATCATGTTGTTCATTTTCTTTATGTTTATTTCATCTTGGAATTTTTTAATTAAAGAATGAAATTGCGTCATCTACTTCTTTTGCACGTATATTCCATGGCTATTTTCCTGAGAGAACAGTTCAATTTTGCTATTGCGCTTTCAGACTTTTAGTTAAGAAACAAAAGAAACATTTTTTCTTATATTTTTTTTACTATTAATACTGAACCAACTTAAAAAAGGGCTCATGGAATGTTCTTTATCATATAGCCTTTTTTCAAAAATGATATGTAAAAGTCCTAGAAAGACCTAGAAATCTATTCTCTGATGTTGGTTTCTATGCTAGGGTGTGAATATAGAAACTCACGTATTTACTGCTGCACTGCCGGGGGATCCAAGTGAACCGTAGGCCATTATCACTATGTCATGTTTCTTCATGGCAGTTTCTATTTTATTCTGTTGGAAGTAGGCGCGGCACTCAACCTGTAAAAAAAGTGATGTAAATACCAGATTGATACATCAGGAAACTTGCATACATGTATTTATCTTTCTCGTTTAATGAAGCTTTCAGAGTGTTCTCATAAAGCGATTCATATTAATTATAAGTTGAATGGTGTCGGGCAGATCCGATTAATTCCGTTTTAATTCATCTTTGGATCTATTAACATGCCAATTATGGCGCAGGACATTTTTGATGATTTTATTCCAAAGCGCCCGGGGATGTATATGTTTCACAACGACCCAGTTACGGTTAAACTCAATAATAGTAAACCGATTTGAATCTAATTAAACAAACTTTGATCTCAAAATTATTATTCTCAGATTTGTCCGAATAATAACAAAAACAGAAAAATAGAATATTATATCTAAAAAGAGGTTATGTAGAACATAAGCAATAAAATGCAATATACTGAATATACCGAATGTCGCTTTAAACATATTTACGTTTATGCTCTATAAACAGGTCGCTGAATAGATATTTTATTTGCGACCTTTATCCTACCCGATTCACCACTGGTTTAACACATCAGAGCATTGTCCTACCAGATTCACCACTTGTTTATCACGCGTTATTATTTGTTTACCCGTTTCACCAATTGTTTAACGCGTAAGAGTTCTTAATCCTACCTGATTCACAACTGGTTTATCACGTAAGAGTACATTTTCTTACCTGATTCACCAATGGTTTAACACGTGCCACCTTCATGATTCGTTCCACTTGTGCAACATTGAATTTTGATATGCCAATGCTCTTTGCATTTCCTTCGTCAACAATACGATACGAATACGAATAATGAGAAATGTAAAGTATTTGTCAAGGATACATGTACCCTGCCTAAAATTGACGCTATATACAAGAAACTAGTATCCGGCAATTATGTTGTTTGATTCCTTGAGAGACGTAAGAGAACAAATATTTAGTACAAAATATACAAGATATAGTCAAAAATAGTGTTTTGAGTAAAAAACAATCAAATAAACAAACAGGGATTTAAATTATTGAGATCAAATGTTTATACCGTCACTCTAGCCACCTGAACTACCTTTTGCACAATTACGCCAAAGCTGTATCGTGGTGCTCATGTATATACGAACAACCACAGTAGAATATCTAGTATTTTGCCTGCAGTGGGACAGGGATCCCTTATACTGTGTTATACCATATGTCTGGACAATCTCGAAAAAGAGAATAAAACACTGTCCACTGAAAGTCACAGACTGAACCAATGAAAATATGGCCAATACAAGAGTTATGTATAAAACTAACAGACAGCTTAAATATAATTCACCTTCCAGACGCATTCAAAGTCAACTCCGCCATCATGGTCAAGCTGGCCATCTTTCATGGGTAAGATATTGTTGGGGTCGGCCTATTTCTAAACGAATTAATTAAGTATCTATTTAAGGGACATCACGGTGAAGTGTTTATATTTTTTGTCTTTTCCCCCTCAAATACTACATAAACATATCAAGTGAGGATCCTTATGGAAAATAACGATCGGATTTGGCTGATAGAAATTCATAAAAATGAATAATTTTAAGATGATCATCGGGATTTCTACCTGTCTGACCAACGTTTTGTTCAAGGATTTCCCTCTACTAACGTATGCGCGTGGCACACCATTTATTTGTAAACAAAATGACTAGCCGTGTGAAAAAATCGGTATAGGTGTCAGCTACGAAGCAAAGTATTGCCAAATGGTCAAAAGATAGCACAAGGAGTACATTACGGAATCATTATTGCAGTTGGGAAGTATTCAAAGGAGAAAATAACTGCCCTAGTTCTACTACATAAACATCAAGTGAGTCTCCTTATGAAAAACAACGGTCGGATTTGGCTTATATGTAATAGAACGAGGAAAAGTGACGAAGATAGTGCCGTTGCTGGGGCTCGAACCAGCGATCATAGCCTCTCCAGCCCTATTCCCTACAGCTGACGCTTGTGAGGCAACCTAACAATGCACATCTTTTACACTATTCGCCCCTTTTTCTAACACCAACTCCGGTTCTTTTACTCCCCACCAAGGATTCTCCTACCTTGAACGGGGAGAGCCAACGGTACCCGTTTGTAATAGGACGAGTCGGGGCTCCGGGCAATTCACGCACTTAATCTGTATTTAGTGTGTCCCCGAGTCCCGCATCGCCCTATGTTGTCAACCCAGGTTCGGTATGTCACAACGTACGAAATCTGTCGGCTAAAGAATAGATAATAAGATCCAAATAAACTGTAAACAATATTTATTAACGTGAGGATGCAATATTTACAGATGAGAAGCCCTTTCACTCACACTTACATACTACATACACACATGAACTCGGCCCTGGGTCTAGGTCCTACATAAGCTTGGAATTTCCCTAGCCATGCATATATGTGATTTTTGGAGATATTTTTTTTGTTCTATCATTACATTTGGCATGCATTTACAAATATTATTGTGAAATTTACTACAAAAATAAAAAAAAGTTCTTTCATTTTTAGTTCCCCTATCCCTAATCCACGGCAGTGCTGTATTCTGCATCTAAGATTTCAGAGAGGTCTCATAGATAAATGACTTTTGGGCGAGTAATTATCAAATAATATATCAACAACATATATCAAATTAAAGCTTATTTAGTACTCTTTCACACTTTACATGCATTTTATCAAATGTCTAAAGAAGTAAAGTTTAATGGACTTTTAATTATGAAATTTCAAAAATTACAATTTTCATGTAAAAACTTTTGTATATGACATCACAGCCTGTCTAACTTTAAACCATTGTATAGTGAGACTTCCCCCCTACAAAATAAATGTTATTGTAACGTTATAGCCCAATTAATTATTTAGTAAATACATGTCAAACATAGCAATATAAGCAAGCGCCAACTCTCAAGGGGCCAATACCAGTGTGACATAGGGATGAGATATCCTGTCCCTGTGGGCTTGTGATCCTTATTAAGTGGTGTAAATATTAAGAACATATGTGTGTATAGTCAATTTATCTAAAAATAGGTGTTATGGAGTATTGCAGTTATTAAGATAGGGATATTTGACCTGAAAGGACCATGAAGGGGAGGTATAGGAGAAGGAAAAATGTATTCACAAAGTGTAATACACCACATAATGAGGGTACCAAGACTACAGGGCATGGGGTGAGTAAAGTTCCAAGTGGAAATGTCTCAGGTACCTGGAAGAGACTGAGTTCTGATATGTATTCCTTAGTCACTGTAACGCGTCCTGGTTGTAGCTTTCCTAGCACTCCTGACACTGAGGGTAACCCTGGCATTGTCAAGCTCCTTAGGCCCAAGAAATCACAACCAGTGGTAGAAGTTGCATCACACCTTCATGAAAATAGGGGAAAAAGGTCTAGGTTAGATACAGATGTTCAAAATCAGGGTAACAGACTAATAGATACTGAGAAAATAAGTGATCTTATGCCAATTGTCTCGTCACACACGTGTGACAATCCAGATGTTGACATTCACAAAGAGGTCAAAGTAGGAGTAACATGTAAATTTAAAGTAACGTGCAAAACATGTGGTTGGGTGTCTAACAATAAAAAAATGTACAAAGAGATTCGATCCCCTAAAAGGGGTCCAAATCCTGCTGGCCCAAATCTGACAATGTATGCCGACCTCCAAGAAACACCTATGGGGCCAGCAGGGGCACGGCGTTTGTTCAATGCTATGAATTTGGTTCCCCCGTGCCGTAGCGGTATGCAGAGACATGCTAATATTGCAGCAGAAACAATCATAACATTAAATAAGGAGGATATGGCAAATAAAGCACAGGAAGTAAGAGAAATAAATGAGTCGAGGGGAGCTGCAGACCCTAACATGGTTAATGTTCAAGTTGATGGCAGGTACAATAGGTCAACAGTAACCTGTTGTAATAAACCTGGTACAAGTGCTACACAGTTAGCACTTATAACTCGCGAGGATGTCACTGACAAAAATTACAGTATAGGGATAGCTGTCCAATCACAAATATGCTGGAAAGGTAAATGGTTACGCAGAAAAGGGTTTGATGCAAAATGTCCTGGTGGCCATATAGACTGTAATGCCACAATAGGGGTGGGGACACCGTTATCAGAATTTGAGGCTGCTAAGCTAGTAGGTGAGCAGCTATACCAGCAGCAAGATCTTATTGTACGATACGCTACATCAGATGGGGACGCGCGATCAGTAGCAGGTCTTGACGCAGCTTATAAAGCATTTATATCCATGTGGGATGTGAAACGACTAGCATATCCAATCAACCCATTTAGGTCAAGCACACTTTAGAAAATGTATGCGTGTACATTTTAGCTCAGACATGTTCCCAGGTATGAAAACAAGAGAAGAAAAGATAGAAGCGCAAAAGGTGCTTAGCCGTGATATAAAAGCTCGGTGTAGCCTAGTCTGTAAAGAGCTCACAAAGGATTGTAGCGGAGAGACAAAAACCATGCGCGAAAAACTCCCCCTTGTCTTAGATGCCACCCTTCGATGTTACAGCGGGGATTGTTCTAGATGTAAAAGATGCTCATTTGTATGCAATGGTGGTACTAGTACTGGTACTTGGTGGAACAGGTCCATATTCCTGTCTAAATACAAGCTTTGCAGCTTGAATATGAATGAAATGACAAACTTTGATATTTTGAGATAAAACAGTCTGAGAATGAAAAACAGTTTTGCAACAGAACCATTTTCGTGTTCACTGCATACTAACGCAAATTCCACTTTCTATATATCAAAAAATATCTTGACAATGGTATCACTCGTATTAACTATGTGTGATAATGTCTTATATGGTAACTATTAATAGTTCTAAGATATGTAATGATACATACTCGTGTATCCTTATTTTATAGTTTGAGAAATATCAGTTTTGGAGATAATTTGCTTAGAGATATACGAATTGTCAGGAGAAACAACTTTTACTACTGCAAGGGTAATAAATATAAAAATAAGATGAAGGTAACATACACACAAACTCACATGTAATTGCATCATTAAAATTACGCAAGTGATAAAGTATGCAAAAAATATATATTCCTACATCAAACAGGTGTTTCATCCTTATACGACTAATTCGCGATCCTAGCGGCAAACTCTACTGGTTAACACTAGCAGAGTCTACCACATTGTACATAAAAAGATGAACATAAAAGGAGGACATGGACATGTGATTTTACCTAATAATAGATCAAGTATGTCGTATGAATTACACTGCATCAATAATAATAATATACACTTTTGATTTTAGTCGTTTAATTTCAATCTTTCCCCCGAAGATATGGTCACTATCGCAGGCACTGACAAGGGCTTCCGAATGTACAAGCACGTCACGTAAGTAATCACTGAAATGGAAAGCACATACACTTAATCAATCAAATTCAATCGCCATTGCATACACCAGGATGTCTACAGCCAGAACTATTCGTTTACAATCATGGAACAAGTTGATGTCAAAGTGACAACCATACCTTTCCAGCTACAAAACAAGTTTTTAACTGCAGTCAGCTGGATGACCTTTTTTCAGGTGCTGAGATTCGATGAATTGCTGTTTACTTTCCTTTTCCATTGATACCTATTGCAAAACCTATTGAATGTGTGTTGCAACATCGCAGGAGTGTATATAGACAGCGACCTTAAACCGACTTCACGTGCCTTTAAACGTATCAATGTGTGAGACAATTACATACAATGTATATTCTTTTAAATGTATGCTTTGTTTTTCTCTTATAGTATGATTCTTATAGTAGTATTGTTTTATGACGAAAATAGTTCAAAACAATTAACCGTAAAAATATTTTGATATAATACTAACTTCATAGTTATTATCTTTCAGAATGACCAGTACACCGGATTATCCTTTCAATTGTTCCGTATAGAAGGTGGAATTGGAACCATAACTTACTTCATCAGCTGTGTGTTGTTTGTGAGGTGCTATGGACAATCAGATTTAGTTCATGATTCTTTTGTTACTTGTATCCATTGTGTCCGAAGTGTGGTTCAGTGACTGTTCGATATGTGGTAAACAGTATCAGATATTTCATCTTAGCTTAAATATATAGGGGTTGAATCTTGATTTTTCCAGTGTTCATGCAAGTATGGACGGGGGGGGGNTTAGTAAAGTTTACCTGTTCAAACTTGCATGAACATTGGAAAAATTCAGATTCAAACCCTATTGTTCCAAATAACTATCGATTGTAAGAAATACCAATTACATCATTTAAATTACCAACAATTTCTTTCATTCATAAACCTCGTGTAGTAATTTGGTGTGAGATCGCAACGTCATTAGGACAGGAAGTGTATAAGCTACACTCTTTGCGGGGTTTTTTTCATTGATCATTCTCGGATATATAATATGAAAGAAGTTTCATTGTATGTCGTTTGTATAACATTATATATCGTAATTCAATCTTCGCGTTATTTGGGGTTTGGTTGTTGTAGTCTCTGGTTAACTATATGCGACATAGGCCTAGTATTATGCCTATATGCTGCGTTTGTCATGTTCATGGAAATCCATGAATAAGTTTGCAAATAAATAAACCTCGGTTCATACTTTCTTATGTTAAAATAATCCAGATTAATTTCCTACATCGCCAATATTTGGTCGCTGTGTGCAGACCCATATGGGACATCGAAATACCCTGTCAGTTTGAGCGTTGTCAGATTGATATCGTCCATGCGGCACTATTGTGAAAATGAAGTTTAAACTTATTTATTTTCAAAATTTCTAATAGCTATGATAATAAACAATAAGACAAATATTTAAATGATAAAAAGAATGATAAATTGCAGATTTAGCAACTTTTCGACAGTGAGTTTGGGTTTTGCAAAGGGAGAAAACTCGAACGAATAAGGCTTATTGAAAAATAGGGATTTCGAAATTCTTAATTAGTATTTCCATGGAACAACATCCATTCATGCTAATATTTAAAGCTGTTTGTCGGTCACATGTGCTACTTTTGAGCAATCACAGAACATGAATCAAAAATTAACAACAAATTTGAATGTACATAATAAACATGGTCTTTTATGCTTTATTCTAGTATAAGTATTACTGTACACCTACGTTGGTACATCAGAAACTATTGACATTGGCAATCACGTGATGATCACATGATCTAGCACATGTTGTCCATATATTGCCATTTCAAATGTTTTACCCAAATTAGGGAACGATCTTTTGTCGATGACCTTTCAAATGTGAAATGCTGCGTAAAGAGATTATATGTACATGTTAACGTGAAAATATAATATATTTGATTTAAAATTTGACTTGCCAAATACGACAATTATAAACGCATAATGATTTCTGTTAAGTAGATGTCTTATCGGATGTACCATTGCATACATGAACCATCTTGTAAGTGTCAAGGGAAATTGTTCTTTCATTAAGGCTGCTTCCCTCGTGATATTTCAACTCTTTTAACTCCTTTCTGTTGTGTATTAAATTTCAAAACATTTGCACTAAACATATGGTACATGTACGTGTGTGGGCATATTACGGTGTATATTTAAATATGTATAGTCCAAATAGTAGTCATTCTTAGATGTCTGCGTAAATTACGAAGTCTCGTATTGTTCTAATTTCCTGATGAATAAGTTGAGTAATAATTGGCTGATGTGATGGCCATTTTGAGATGCTTCTTCTGAAACTGCAAAAGATATAAGTTCTTGATGTTTCCTCCCGGACTATGATTACTAAATTGCTTTCTTTTGTTATGTTACTGATTTTAATCCTTGATATAACACACACGTTTGCTTGACGTGTAGACATTAAAGCAGCGGTTACATTTTTTTCTTCAATTGTTGCATAAACACAGAAAGCTTGACAAATACATGTATATCAAAATATGCTAAAACGAAATAAGTATCAAATCAAGAAAAAATACCAAATTAAAGCATCAAGACATATCTGTCTAAACGGTGAGTTAACATTGATGTATGCCATCTTTATTGAATAATCAAAGTACTGAGAGTTCCCCAGACACATGTTTCCTTGATGTTGCAATATTTCCATAGTTATATATATAACATGTTAGGAAAAAAGAACACAATACAGTCAGTTGAGATACTGGATAAACACCGTTTAAATTTGCTGAAAATGATGTGAACGAATATTTACTCTTATTTAATGTCTGTGTTGGATAAAGTCTGAAATGTATTTTCCTCCGAGGACCAACAGTAAGTACTGCTTCAAGAAGCTTTGGGCTCTGCTTCTGCGATAAATATAGAGTTGACTTCCGAATGAATAATTATATGACTGTTGCAATATCGCCTTAATGCCTATTGGTAGAGGGTGAAACATATATCTTCTACAGACCATCAACAGTGCACATGTGTTACAAATGTCTTTAGGTCAACTAGGATTTTGCCATGGGTCATATGTCAGTATACACCTCTTCGTATGATTATGTTAATGGTAACAGCATGAAACTTAAATCAATTTCTATATCCCCTATCCGGGGACCGGTGGGGGACTAATTAACATTGTGTCATAAAACAACAATCTCACTGTAAATAAATATTGTAATACATGAATCACATCAAACTTCAGTTATCAATTTTTATACAAAAAATAGTGTAGGCTTATCTTGAGTTCAAATTTTTCTGACATTCAAAATATTATGTTCTTACGTATGGAAACTAGGGGTATAACATGGAATCCATTCTACATTAAGTCAGTCAAGTGTATTGGGTGCTATCATGAAATGTGCTGAGGCAACAATTAATCACAGTCCCCAAACTTTTCCAAGTTGAGGGTCAATTAAGCTCAACTATTGCTTGCTAATTGCACATCATGTGAAATGTACTAGACTTGCCAGGTAAACTTCCATGGACAGTTACATGCTGTGTTATTATATTATATACAGATTGTCAAGCCTCTTGTGGTTTAATACTGCTCTGTAAGTTATACAAGTATGTTCATGGGACTACACCATAGCGTATTGCATGTATGTGTATTTATACAAGTATTTCATACACAAACAGTAATGCCAGTGGTCGTGGACGGTTCAGACCAGGGTTGGGGTGAGGGCTCTCTTCAGCAAATACATCTCACAGAATTTGTTTATCGGAAAGTCCCCCATCCTTCATTACTGTCCTCATTTAGATATATTTCTTCAAATACGTGGCAATTTTCAACTTTAACATATTTGGATTTTAATTTTGGTTGTAACATAAAATAAAGTTCTGATTCCAGGACATACCAATACGAGGCTCGATACTCATAAAGGGAGCCCCATGAACTATTGCAAAATACACCAACCAATGAGGAAAGTGACGAGGTGGGGAGTATATATGAGGGAGCTATGGCCTCAATTAGAATGGAGGTCTCCATCAAGGAAAATTTCGAGTTTTTGATGAGAGATCATGTATTCCCAGTGTATCTATCAAAATGGCTTTGATGGACACTTTTGAATCCATTTGGGCCACAACTGCACAGCATGTATACGATGTCTGGCAATCATGCAGTCCATGTAATGATCACGTGTTAAATCGTTATTGCAGATAATATTATCTTCAGTTTCAATCCAGTTGTTGTTTGGATTGATTTACATCTTCCAAATCTTCCTGTGTTGCCTGAAATACAAGAAAGAATACATCATTTAATGTTTTGGTTGTTTTCATTGTTATGAAGTTTATTATTTGATATAATATTTAACAGTCATTTTTATTAGTCATCCTTGTTTCATATTCAACAGTTTTTATCATATTTTCTTTAGCACTGACCAGGGGCGGATCCAGGTTTTTTTTCGGACAGGTGTTACCATTCCAGTTTATTTTGCTACGCATGTAATCTGAAACATAGATTATTATTTTAATTGATTTTGGGTTGACTCTGATTGGCTGAAACAACATCATGTGACCACCTGTAAAAGTAGTTATAAACCTGAGTGGTTTGCAGGTGTTCAAAAAAGTTGGTAGAACAAGTGTAATTTTTTTGTGAAGTCATTTAGATGCTTGATTAACACCCCATGAGAGACAAATACAGTAATGATCAAGATTAACACTGAAGTCACTTGGATGCTTGATACTGCCTATCAAAGACAAACGCAACGATTATTGCAGATATTTAAATGATTATTGCAGATATTTAAATGATTATTGCAGATATTTAATTAAAAAAAAAAAAATTCAGATATTTTTGTTTAGTTGATTTTAATATTTGTGACTAAAAAAAATTGGAGAACTATATTTTTTTACAATTTTTTCTTCAATTTTGAAAAAATCAATTAAAATAATAAAACTATTGTAGCATGGTGATTTCGGTCGATACATGGTTTTATCGACCTAGGTTAGCAATATTAGCCACCTTGTACTTTCCCAACTTGCTTTTTTTTAAGTAAAATGCCAGAGCGGAATGAATCATGAATATATTACTAATTATTTTTTGTATTATTTACATGTATTTCAATTTTCACCAGAAAAAAACTACCAGTTTATCTATCATGTAAGAAAAAGATTCTCGGATTAAAAACTTTTAAATTTAACACTTGTACCCTGTTATTACTACTGACCACTGACCTTACAGGTACAAACGTCTCTATCATGGTTCGCTGACCAATTTAATTGATGCTGGGGAAGTTCAACACCGAGTTTATAAACATGTTAGAGGGGAGGGGACAGATATTGCGTGGACAGTGTAATACACTCACAGTTACAGAATCATTACTCAAGAAATGAAAATATTAAAATCAGATAAGCTTGCTACGCTCGCAATGAACACAAAACATAAGATATTGACTTCAACATCAAGATAACAGTGCGTCAGAGACGTGGACTATATATTTGCTTTTTACAAGCTTGGGCTTGATACACAATATCATTCTGGAGTTTCATTTATATTGCACACTATCTATGTCGGAACAAATTCACATGTTATTCACTGATTCAGAGTACGCACCTTGCCCCGCAATCTTTACAAAAACATTCAGTTCACACGTCAAGATACTCAATGATGCAGTCGGCATAGTACAATAATATGAGTGCCAATCGGCTATCGAAGGGATGAGTGCTTAGAGATTTCAAGCCCCCGACAATTCAATAAACTTTTGCCCAAAATATTAAAAACATATTACCTGACCACATGCAACATTTGAAATATATTTGGCAAGTGCGATGTCCGAAATTCTGTCAAAAATAAATAATAACAGCACAGTTGAACCCGCTTACAATGATATTCTATTTGCTAGAGAAAAATAAAGATAATAAACGATATATTACAAAAAAACGCGATTAAGCTGTTTTCGATCGTTTTTAGGTTGTCTGAACCGTAAGTGAGATGCCCTATAATCATCAGACATAGCTTAATGTGGAAACCTGATAAGATATTAATGCAAATTGATGAAGTTATAATTTAAATCATTTGTTAATTGTCATTAATACCAGCTTGTTGAAAAAAATATTTCATTTTGTCGTCGTAATGATCAGTAAGTAAATTCTACTTTCACTTTCAAATAACTTCGAGCAAGAACTATAAGAACTATTGTTATACTTAATTCTAGCCAACGATATCGTAATGTAACAGTCAATAAGATGAAAGAAGTGATATTAATAGTCATGATTTACCTATTTTGAATCAAGAAGTTGCGTTACATTTTGGCCCATAAGCCTCATACTATTTTGCCGCGCTATGTAAATTACGATTAAGTGACAATCACATGCCTCGCAAGTCGTGCGGTGAAATCAAATTGCATAAAAACAATAACAACTAAAAACACAAAATATTTCTTTATTTACAATAATCAAATATTCGTTTCAACGAAAATGGTGTATATTGCAAATAAAGCAGTCGTCGTCAATTGTTTACGACAATACGTTTACTTTGGATCGATTTCCGGCACCATGCTGTTAGGACGGCATGCCCCGAATTTGACACTTTTCAGCGTAGACACGGGAAAATCAACTTGCAATGCAACAGAGAATAGAGAAACCATTGTTTATATGATTAAAAACACACGTCTTCATTATGGAGTAATATTTTCATTGAATCGACATGATTTTCTCACATGTGGTGTACATGTATTATTACGGGGATACAGAGTGGATGTCCAAGTGGAAATAATCACTAATTGTTTACGAATATGTATTTCGTACGTTAACCGCATTCCGTTTCTTATTTTATAATCTTACCGGAGTTCCGGAATTTAACTTGTTTTTGTAAGTTAATCACGCCTTGAAATAAAAATGTCGGAGAAGAAGATTTGTTGCTGATGCTGTTGATGCATGTTTGAGCTAATTCCCCAAACTTATAAACTGTGTGCCACAAAAGCTCTATCACATGGTGGAGAATCCGTCTTTTGGCGTGTAAAGGCAACCGTTAATATTAATGGAAGGCATGCTCGTTTTCTTATTAGAATTTGTGTCAGTAAATCTCAATTTCAGCAAATTTTATTGATAATCATGATCAATTGGATTAAACATGAGGCTTGAAGCCTATATTAAGTTATTTCCATAAGATTAAGTTTATCATATATTTTGACATTTGACTTATTATACTTTTTTGTAATTTGATTTTAAATTTTGCAATGATATAGTAGTTTAATACATGCTGATATAAACAAATGCAGCTGAGGGATAAGTGCCAAATCAACCCCCGAGCTTCGCCCTAGTCTTCCACACAGGAATTGATTGAACACATAGCTCCCAGCCGCACATGTAAAAAGAGCATGTTATGTCTTCAATGTTTACGCTGGACGAAATCCAAACAATATAAAGGAAATGAGATTTTATAAATATTTCCATTCACTATGTTTCTCACAAGTCATCAGTGTTCATCAAAGTGCACAGTTCCGAAGTATATATTATCATATTCAATACCAGTGCATGTACACATACCAACTGAGACATCTACAATTACTGAAATATAACTTCAAAAATATAATCATTCATCATCTATGTAAGGGCACATACCAACTTGGCATATATACTAGTATATAGTTAACTACAATTAGTATTGGTCATTACATATGCATGAACATGTACCTTATCGGCATATCGTGAGTAGTCCCAAATAAGATTAATTAGTTGAAAAATATTACTCTGACAGCAAGGTATATCACATTTAGTACAAATCCTCTCACCTGTTGGCGTATGTACATAGCACTTCTAATGTATTGTAAGTAACCTGTTGTCATACTTTACTTTCTATAAGTAGTGATGACGACCTTGACCTTGACCTTATGAAACACAAACTCCTTCCGGTCTTCTTATGCATGGCCAGTATATGAAACCTATTCAAATTCTACCTATGGATGAACTCTCTAGGTGACAAGATATACATATAGTATAGGCCAATAAATAATGGTCGTGACCTTGACCTTGACCACAGATAGTTGAAGCTTGAGCACTTTCGAGGTATTCTCATACATGATGATTAAATATGGTAATGTCAAAGTCCTTGCAGGGATGAAGTTACTAGAGTTGTGATACAACTGTGGACATATATATAGGAATGAAACGCTATATATCCTCACTGGCTGTATCACAAGGGGATCTTACTATTCGTGTATACCTATGTACATGTTCCTATATGTATGTATATGTCTGCATACATATACCACAGTGATACGAACAAGTATAATTATACAATTATTATTTTCAATATAATCATAATTACTGATAATGTGTGTATACAAGGCATTTCACTATTATTAACTAAGTAATCATGTCAGAGTTTTGGTTTTTTTAATGAATTTTCTTACATTATCAAGGATATTTTTATTCATATCATCTGCGAACTCATTTGACCCTTTTAATAATATATTGATATTAAATTGATGTTGATAATGAAGTGATTCTCTGAGTATTTCTCTCTGCACATTGTTAGCTGGACATATAAAGAAGAAATGATACGATGTTTCAAATCCATATCCACATCTACAAGTTAGGGAATCTTTTAAATGATCCCTATATAGGTCATAGTTAAGCTGACTTGCTCGATATCTGTATTGGCACAGTATTGTATTATCATGTCTATTACCATACTTTTTAAAGAATGCAGAATTAGTATCATTGTTATGTGTATCCATAGCTATCAGCCTTTTAAATATTTTAAGGGAAGGTGCATTTATAATTCTATTTCTTAAGTCATTAAAATTTACGGAACATGTAAGGGAAAAAAATGTTGAAGTAATTTTCACTGTGGTATATTGGCGGATTGAAGGATCTGAGTGTGAATGGGTATCTTTGCTCATCAATAATATTTCAAAATGGATTAATAATGTCAGACACATAAGAAAGGGCTGTTGCTATGCAATATTTCATACATAAGTATATAAGTATATATTTATGCTCATTGTATAATTTTTCATGCCATGTTCTCTTCCGTAGACCAGTTATTATTCTTGCAGCCCCAATTTGTGTAGATTCAAGAAGGTTTTTGGCTTGTTGTGAGCAGTTATCACAGATAACATCAGCATATTCAAGTAACGGTGTGATAAAGGCAATACAAATTGCAATAAGGGATTTTCTATCAATTTTATGTTTTAGGTATTTTAAAATATTTAATCTCTGGAAGGCTTTCTCATATATATTTTGAATAGGCTTGCTGCATGTGTTTATGCGAGTCAGAAGTAGTAATTTCTGTGTCGGCAAATTGAAGTGGCGGGTGTATACTATCAATATAACTGATTTAGTTTTTAAAGGATTACATTTTACATCCCATCAAAGGATAATGACCGAAACCTGGGATTTCTTCTGAATACAACCCAGAGATGAGGGCGTTAGCGCGAATCTCTGGGTTGTATTCAGATGAAATCCCAGGTTGAGGTCATTAACCGACTCAAACCAATGCGCTCCTTGGTTTAAATAAATACCAATTGGAGAATAAATACCAGCCGCCACGGTTCACCAGTCACGCACACTTTGCAAGGTGTGGAACGACATAACACGACTGTTCCTTCCCGTAAACAACCGAGATGTTAGATTGCAATTCACTCTGAATAAAATATAACCCTGAATAATCAACTACTGAAAGGGCACCACTGCATCAGTAGTTATCGTGATGAAGATTTCTATATCTGAGCTAATTTTGTTTTTCGACGGGCAGTGTATAAATCTCGAGTTCGATCCCTACAACTTTTGTTCTTTTTTATTGTGTTTTTGTTTAACAACAATTCTATTTGTGGAAAACGTTTGTAGAATAGGACATTTTTCATGATAGCATACAAGCAAAGATTTATATTTATCTTCAATTTTGGATGCAAAAATAGCTGACGTCAGCCTCATATCTTTAGTAAAAGGACATCTAAAACATTTACATTTAATTAGTCTTTGATTTTTGTGTGCATGTATTAAAGGTTATTTAGCAATGAAATATTGGAAACATTTATCTTATTTTCATCTTGCCGATCTGATTAAATTGTTAAATTACGAATAGAAACATAACTATGTTATGAATTTCAAATGGTGATATGTTATAAAATGTATGTGTTTTTGGAAATAATAACTTAAGGAACTAACAGTTTCAATAAGAATTTTTGAAAAAAGAAATTTGCTGCAGATGAAAAATTAACCCCCATCCCCCGCCAACACCAACCCACTTTTTAGTTTAAACTTTATTTTTATTGATGTTTAATAACAATAGTACATGGTTATAAATACAGAAAAGGATCCAGAAACAAGTACATAGTACTTATGTAAATCCGTCTCCTTATAGACATAACAGCAGGTATGGATCAGTACTGACAATATCATAATTCATATAAATAAATATAAATATATATAAAGTATAACATGTGCAGGGAAAAGAAAGAGAAAGGGTGCAAGGATTTAAAGTGGGATGTGGAATGATGTTTGATGGGGAAGCGATGGGCATCAAAACTGCATTGAGAGAACAAACGCTGATTGCATGAATACAAACCACAACAAACATGATTACTGATATGAATGAAGTTTAAGTTTCTTTAAAAACGTCTAGACTGAATGATGAAGTTTTGAACACAGTCAAAAATAATTTCATTTACGTGAATTGGTAGTTTGGGTCTACCGTAAAGTAAAAAGCTTACATTATAGTTAGGAGGTAGGCGACTAAAACATTGGATTCTCAGCAGCTGGTAGTTAGGACATTGGGGGAGGAAATGTTCTGTAGTTTCAGTAGACCGATTACATGAGCACATGGGACTATCAACTAAGTTTCGTGCAAACAGGTGAGTATTTAAGGAGCTGCAGTTCATCCTAAGTCGTGCATGATGGATCTGACCTTGTCTGCTTTTGCAGTAGTAATAGTGCTGAGGAACAGAGAGAGTGTCGGCATTAAGATTTTGTTTGAGGTTAGTAATTGAGGGATTGTATTTTACGTTATCTGGTAGTGCATTCCATAAATCAACAGAAGATGGGAGGAAAGAGTCTTTATATAGATTAGTTCGACAGTTGACTTGACAGAAGTTGTTAGCCCTTCTTGTATTGTAAGTATGTATATTTGAATGGCGAGCAGGTAGAACGTTAGCCAGATAAGAAGGGCACTGACCATGAACAATCTTATGAAATTGGATAAATTTGTGTTTTCTCCTTCGGACAATAAGGGGGTCCCAACCAGATTCTGCATATAGTCTGTCGTGACTTGTGAGTTTGGTTGCCCCAGTCACGATTCTGGCTGCTTCGAGATGTATGTTTTCAATCAACTGGCTTTGGCCTAAAGTTATGTTGTCTCATACAATATCACCATATTCTAATAAGGGTCTTATAAAAGTATAATATATCGTTTGAAGAGACTTTCTATCAATGATACATTTTAGATTCCTAATTATGCAAAGTTTTTTAGAGGCTTTACTAATAATGTTTTGAATATTGTCACTCCAACTTCCATTGGCTGAGATAGAGATACCGAGATGTTTATGGCAAGTGACTTCAGTTAAAGAAATGTTGTTCATATACAGAGAGGGATGGATCGGTTTTTCGAGTTTCTTACTAACAGTCATTGTTACAGTTTTGTTAGGATTAAAATTCACAAGCCAAGTTTTAGACCAATCGTGAATTTTCATTAGATTATCATTTAACAGGTTTGCGGTCGGACCCGGTGACTCCACTTTGACATATAGAGACGTTTCTTCAGCAAATAGCTTTATAGTACAATCGATGTCTTTGACAATATCATTTATAAAGATTAAAAAGAGCAGTGGACCTAAAATTGATCCCTGTGGAACTCCTGCTGTGATATTTGCTAAATAAGATTGTTTACCATTTATAACAACACGTTGACAGCGATTATGTAAGTAATCTGAGAACCAAGTAAAAATATTTCCTGTGATGCCGAAAGATTTTAGTTTAGAAAGAAGACCTCGATGCCATACTCGGTCAAACGCTTTGCTGATATCACAGAAGACCATTCGGACTTCTTTACCTTTATCAAGAGCAGAGAAGATATCATTAGAAATAGATAGAAGTTGATTTATAGTGGAATCACCGGATCTGAAACCAGACTGGAAGGGTGTTAATAAAGATTTATCAATAAGATAGTTGTAAACATATTTATATACACAGCGTTCCAACATTTTCCCAACAATTGATAATAGAGAGATAGGACGATAATTACTTAAAGTAGATGGATCGTCTTTTTTAAATACTGGTGTCACATGAGCAGTTTTCCAAGATGACGGAAAAATACATTCAGTGAGCGAACGGTTAAATAGGATTTGTAGTGGATAGCTAAGAATATCGGCAGCTTCCTTAATCAAACGAGGACTTATAAGGTCGGGACCAGAGGCTTTCTTCATGTCAAGGGACTGTATTGCATCAAGAACGTCTTGACGAGATATAACAATGTCGGAAAGTATGTGAGTATGAGAATAGTTTAGAACAGGGGGATCAATATTAGAGTCATTAATAGTAGATTGTGAGGAGAAAAAAGTGTTAAAGGCGTTTGCTTTATCGAGATCGTCATAAAAAATGTCGTTATTGGCAGAAATAGGAGGAATGCCGCCTTTTCTTTTAGAGTTAGACATAAAACTATTTATAATTTTCCACCATTCCTTGGCACAAGTGTTAGTATTATAGTTGAGTTTATCACAGAGTTTGTTAAAATAGTCACGTTTGGAATTACGAATGGCGTTTATACAAGTATTTCTGAATTTTCTAAATTTTGCCCAGTCGTCTACTTTACCAGAATGCTTAGCTTTTCGATGAAGGTATTTTCTTTTTCGGATCAGTTTTCTTACTCTGTTGTTTAACCATGCGGGAGCGTTACTTCTTACAGTTATAGTCTTATTCGGTATACATTCTCTAGCCGTCTTAAGTATAATGTCAGTAAGTAGGTCAGTACATCTGTCTATGTTATTATTATCTAGAATGCTGTCCCAGTCAATTTTAGAAAGCTTGTCTCTGTAATCGTCATAGTCACCGAGGTCATATAACAAAATGTTACGTTTAAAACATGATTGAATGGGTTTGGATATATTAAGGCTACCATATACTGGGCAATGATATCTAATAGGCTGGTCTAGGAAGCTTTCACCGACATGACATAAGTTAACTAAGGATGGGTCACTAGCACAGACTATATCTAGGAGAGAGGAAGACGATTCAGTGAAAAAGGTAGGATTGGCGACACTCTGTGTAAGATTGTAAGTAGTTAGTAAGTTGCGAAGGTGAATAGAGTGGTTATTATTATTATTTAGTAAGTTTGCGTTGAAGTCGCCGGTTATTATAATGTTGGGAATTCCAGTGTTAAAAGCAAGTTCGATAGAATGAGCAATATGGTCCCAAGAAGAAACAGGTTCATCTTGGGGTCTATAGAATGTCCCATACAGAACTAGTTTACCTAGTATGTTAAGTTGCACCCAAACGCACTCAACTGAGGGTAATTCTAAGTCAGATCGACGCTTGGATGTTATGCTGTTGCTAACGTATACTAAGACCCCACCTCCTTGCCTATGAGGTCTACAATAACAATATGGGGAAGAAAAACCAGGAAATTCGGAATCAGAAATTATCTCATTAGGACTAAGCCATGTTTCGGTAAAGGAAAGGATATTAATCTTATACAGTTCACTAAAGAGAATATCAAATTTATGCTTTATGCTTTTTACGTTTAGGTGAACAAAAGTATATTTGGCATTAATGTTGTAAAGTTAGATGAGCACGAAGAAACTGATGATACGTCAGACACGCTAGGCCCGGGATTAGTTTCAATATCGTCAGAGAGAAGGAGTAATATTCGGAGAAGTACTAAAGATATACACATAGTAAAGCAAATAGATATGACGCTCTTCACTTCGTAGGGTGCTTGCCTGGTTCGGGTATTAAAGTCATATTTAAGTTTGCATGAGACTTGTAACATGTACATTAAGATATGCTATGCATATAATACAATTAATACAAATAAAATATCCACTAGTACAGACCCGGTCATGTATGTGTAATTACATGATCGATGATAGTTACGGTAGTAGAAAATACCTATCCGGACACAGTAGAGATTAGGACATATAGACATTCAAGTTACGGAGGTAACCTTAGGATGAACATAACCATTCGTATCCGGATAGGGTAACAAAAAAAATCGACCGATAAGGGCAACAACTTTGTAACATGTATAGTGTGAAAAAATGCGCTTGTTCACGTGGGCATTGGGAAAGGGGAGGTAATAGTGTAAGGAAAGTAAAGGTGCGGTGGGATATGAGAAGAGTAAGGTAACAAAGAAAAAATAACATGATGGGTATTACTTCCATCGTGTAACCGAGAAAGGGGTAGGCAGGTACATATAATAAATAAATTTCATGTGTATACATTTAGGTTTTAAACGCTAATTAACTACTGGAGTATTGTATTGTTT
The DNA here is from genome assembly GCF_002113885.1 of Mizuhopecten yessoensis. Lineage (NCBI taxonomy): Eukaryota > Metazoa > Mollusca > Bivalvia > Pectinida > Pectinidae > Mizuhopecten > Mizuhopecten yessoensis. The sequence continues at coordinate 1,360,347 of NW_018405926.1, forward strand.
AATTGTATTGTACATGTACATACAATCAAGTGATTTTGTAGTGTACATAAACATTCAATGAATATTTACAAGTACACTCGACTAAGTGTGTACCAATATATTAAAACAATTCATGATACATATAGAGAACGATACAATTTACTAAGCCTATCAAAAACTAACAAAGAGTTAGTGGTACTACACGTATCTGATTGTCTGGGTGTATAAATCAACATATCTTATAAGTTTCTAGGTATGTAATTGCTAAATCCTGAATTGATCTTGGATCAGAGGTAGATGACATGGTAAAGTAGCTAAAGTTTACCAAATAATGAATTTCTATATATGTTACTTTACACCTATATGTACAAAATGTACCATAGTAATATAATTATGATGAATTGTGAAGTTATGTATGAGAAACTGCGCAAACAACATACAATTGTATTATTATGCAATATTTTGTATAGCAGAATTGGGGAATAAAACAGTTTATTGATTGATTGCATGTTCGCACACGCTTGAATACAATACGTACCTGTTTATATACATGTATCTGTATATGTGACTAACAATATTATTTTAGGTAACGTTACATCTCATACCAGGGTTTACATTTCAGGCTGTTTGTATCTAATTAGTAAACTTCGAACATTTCATGATACCTTGGATATAGTAGAAGATACATATACTGTATAGGTAACAAAACAACAACAAAAAAGACATGTAAGGGTTGTTAAGTTTGAGAAACTATCATGTAAGTTTAATTTGACTTTGAAATAATAAAAAATAAAAACCCACTCTTTCCCAACTGATTCATAGTCTTGGAGCACATTGGCTATTAAATTATAAAAATATTCATGGCGAAACGATATTTTAAAACGTTTATTAAAAACGTATTTAATCAAATTGATTTCTAAATTGTAAAAGTATTCATCTAATTAAAAGATTAGAAACAATAAAATAAATATAATGACCCGTCTTTGACGGGATTCAAACTCAGTTCAGAGGACTTGTGATTGTTATGAGACACGACGTCACGTGGTCAATCTCCAACGCATGTACACGTCGTGTTAAACAGGTGGTCAACTTGTTGAAAAATGGATTACAACTCTGACAGTATCCTAAGTCAGTTATTGGATTCGTATGAGGGTTAAATTTACCAACGGGTGAACGAAAGTGTTTTTGACGCAAAATCCAATCGTCTGTACCGAAAAAGAGACAGAAAATGCAGAAAACACCAAAGTACCGGATACATGGATACTAATACTCCTGACATGGATATTGGCTTCGGCTTAGGTAAACGTCGAAAGAAATTAATATGATATGTGATATTGTCATCCATTAGTTTTCGCTTAATTATTTCACATAACTAACAATTTATGAATTCGTTTTCCTCTGTTTTCTAATCATTGGTTATGTTGCAATGGTTCAATGATGCACTAACAGTAGCGAAATGTCTTACATACATTGTACTCGTAACTTTTCTATCAAAACCAATGTCACTTAAATGTACTGTACTCGTGTCGTGTATTATCTGTGTGTGTGTGTGTAATTGATTACATTTTTGTTTCTTTCGTAGCTAAAGAGGACATGAAGTGAACAGAGTATGATTTGATGGTTCTAAATAAAAACAGATAAACTATTTTTGATACCGAAGCAGCAGCCGGTGTTAGCTCCAGTGACACCAATTGTTTGCTATTAAGCATTTAAACCGCATGATAGTGACATTGGAAACAATGAAAAAATGAAACTAATTATTGTAATTAAAATATAATCAAGTTTATTCCTTTCTATTGTTTTGTGTTCTTTTGAATTTTATGTTCAGGTTTTTTACAGTGGTGTAGTGTGGAGTCTGTTACGTCATCTATGTATTCAGGCGTTTGTATTAATAAAGCCCAGTTCTATGTAAACATAATACACACATCGGCCACGACATGAAAATACATGGACATTATGAGAGATACTGTACGTTACAAACAAAAGAGCAATGGTTTAAGTACAAAAAAAGCCTTAAAATTTACACAGATAATACGTCCAGCAGGTGTACTATGTTACCACCGGGTCAAATGTAGGTCGACACTGGCCTATTCAAGGTTTGTTTACGTGTAGATCTTGGTTGATTCAGCATTGTGGCAAACCGTTTTCCAAGGAACATAGAACACAGGCCAGCATGTCAATATCTACAATGGATATAACGCTGAACAATGGAATCAAAATGCCGTTGTTTGGGCTCGGGACGTGGCAGGTAGGTGTTTTACAGTAGTATGATAGCTGCTGCAGATAAAAAAAAAACTAAAAAAACTCATTCACACATCTTATACCTATTTGTGTTAACGACTACGAACAAATCACTTTAATATTTTGATATTACGTGATCTGTCACCTATGACTGTTTTAGAATTTATTGCAAAAATAATTAGCGCCGTCCCTGAGTAATCATGATCCCCTTACGAGTGTCCGTTTATAAAAAGCTGTGCTGAGTAATAGATGTATGTGTGATAGTAAAGCAATCTCGTTCTATTTATAGGTAAGGTCTTCTGAAGATAGTGTGCGTTCGAATTTATATGTTTATATGTTTGCTTCCTTTTAATAATGCGAATCTGATGCCGACTGTAGTTGTAGATTAATGTATGTAATGATTGAATAAAAAAAAAAGATGCGAATCGATAATATGGATTAATTCTACAACAATATGATTTGGTATTACCGGAAATTGTGTATATACGAGAGCTACATTGACAAACAATTAAACACAGGTTGATGATAGCAAGCACACAAAGGATAGCAGGGTTCTCCCTAGGCCATTTAGCCGAGACGGAGCTTTATCACATACCTGTTGAATCTTGTTATAGTAATACAAGCAATTTTCAGATCATGAAATACAACGTTCTGTTTTGCACATGTGCAATACGGAATGTTGTATTTACCTACTAGCCGGAACTACTTTTTATGGGAATCCCCTTGTCATGGCGAACTGAAAAGTTCCCGGTAGTTCTACGACATACGGAAGGTATGTGATAAAAGCAAGACCACAAACTTATCAGAAAGCACTCATGTATTAAGCGGACGTATATATTAACTAGTGCGCTCTGCGCACTCGTGACTATATATTCGTCTGCGCAATAAACTTGTGCTTTCCGATTCGTTAGAAAAACACAAGTGTGTGGTCTTGCATATGTATCAGCTTCACGTAGAAACCCACACAGCTTATATTGGCCGTACTGAGAGGGTTTTTCAAAAAATGAATTTGACATTGATTAAAAACGAATCTTCCCCAAGTCCAGTAATGAACACCACTGAGGGGTTTGAAATTAGTGGAGGAGGCAAAGTCCACATGTGTCCGGCAAGCGTGCTCACTCGAGCATAAAACACAACTGTAAGACTTGAAAACACACCACTTGATAAGGCTATTATGAATTAATTTACTCACATATGATTGCCTTTGACAATGCTAAAACAGCGTGTGTATTCAGTTAGTGATGGTCGCCATCTTGGATTGTGTAAAATACAAAACGGAAAACGAGATGAAAATTCGGATTTCTCATTTTTAAATAGGAAGAAGGGCCCGAATAAAAAAAAGTTGTTTAAACCTTTGATCAAATTTACTGACAATATTTAATGCATTTTAGAAGAAAAATATATTTAAAGTGACAGAAATTAAGGGCCACATATTTATTATGACCTCTCCCCCTAAATTTGATATGGTATTGTTGAGCATGCTTCAGTGCTGTGTCCTTCATGAACGTTCGTTAAAAATAAATCATATCAACTTAAAACAAAATCTGGGGAGAACCCTCGATAGAAACCATTGTAATGACCTAGATTCGTGGTTAAGGGAATTACTCTTTGCAGTAGTGATGGGTTTGTACGAACAGGAAGTCAAACCCCCTATGATATATCCATTTGCATCTCTTACACAAGTAAAATATAAACACATAAAATACCAAATATGGCCACATATCCAACTTTTCAGTTGAAATGACAGTGACACGTTGCATGAATGTACATCAATGAATTAAACCTACCCAAAAGTTGTTTTTGTCAACAATCGACAAACCTTTTTCAGTCCAATTTTATAAGAAATGTGTACTTCAAGTACCAAAACAAAAATCACAAACAAAGATTAAAAGACTACCTAGGGTAAACAAAGGACAGATTGACACGAAGACAAATTACAAGCACAATAAGACTAGGTTTACCAAACGAGCTCCTTTCGTACAGTATGCTTAATGAACGATTTATATAACCTCGACCGCATATTTGGTAGGGCGAGAACCGAGGTACTGAAAAAAATCTCATGATAATTTATTGTGCATGATACAAAATGGCAATACACTTTATTTTTAACGTACAATGATTTTTTTTTCCTAGTACGATCACAATGCCGACTAAACAATTTCTTCATGGTCATTGTAAATTCACATCTCTAGAATACGTACTCAAATGTACGTCGATCAAGCGTATTCTTTCACAAACAAAAGGGTATTTTCAAAATATATTTCTCAAGCAAGAAAAATAAGAATTTTGAGTGAAATTTCATAGGCATTAAAATGATTAGGTGTACACTTGTATGTGTCGTTAAATATCTTAGAACTATTACTATTTATTAATACGGTATTATCACACATGGTTACTGTAATGGGAGAGATACCATTGTCAAGATTTAATTAATTTTCGTTCAGCACATCATAAATTGGTAAGCTGTGCAAAAATACTGTTTTATCAAAGAGTCAAAGATTAGTAAAATACTGTAAGGTGTCGAGAAAATAATTCCGGCTTCTTGTAATTAATGAAACAAGCTAAGCCGTACTTTTTTAATATCGTTGAACTTTATTCCATTAAAATAAGCACGTTAAGATATTTATCTTGTTTAAATCCATGCACTTATATAATGTATTTATAATGGAAACCTTGCGGTTCATCGCTGAAATATATTTGATTGACTACAATATTTTTAAATTGCTATACATGTTTGTGTCAGACGAGAACAATTGCTCCCATTTGGAATATTATCCTCAAATGGACAAAAAACTTGCATCTTACATTAATGGAACTTGCTAAACCTTCTTTTGTATTCAAACCTCGTTGAACTTTTCATAAAAGTAAGCACGTTAAGGTATTTCTCTTGTTTGAATCCTGTACTTATCCCATGCATTTATAATGGACACTTTGAGGTCCATTGCTGGAATAAATTTGAATGATAACATTATTTGTAAATTGCTGGACGTGTTTGTACATGTATAAGAAGGGAGAAAATCCACCCATGGTTAAAAAACTTATATTTGTTTCATTAATGGAATTGATAGCCCTTATTTTGTATTGAAATATCGTTGAACTTTTCATAAAAACATAAACACATTAAAGTGTTTATCTTGTTTAGATCTGTATATATCCTTATTCCAGAGTAAACCGGAGGATGTGAAGTCTGCCGTTCGGACCGCTTTAGACACTGGGTACCGCCTCATTGACACGGCTTTCAATTACCAAAACGAGGAGGCAATAGGTGAAGTCCTAAAGAAGTATACTGAAACCGGCAAAGTAAAGAGGGAGGACCTTTATATAACGACGAAGGTATTGAAGGCAGGCCATTATAAATAATGCTAATGAAATAAACTGAAAGCAATCGAATAGGAAGGATCCGCTGACTATTACGTAGGTGTAGTAGGACGAGGAAAATTGATAAAGATAGTCGCCGTCGCTTGGCACTCAAGCCCGATGCTCTACCACTGAGCTAAACGGAAATCCCCTACAGCTTACGTTTGTAAGGCAACCTAATCAATGCACATCTTTTACAAAAGTACTGAAGGGTTATATTCAAGGTAAAGTATGGCGCAAAAATCCAAATGAAAGATTTGATAATCATCACCAGAGAAAAAGAGGGTAAGTTACAATGTATGGTTAATATAATACAATCAATACAAAGGCGGGAACCGGGATATAACTAACCTAAATAAACCAAGAAACTTGAAAAGTAGCCTCTGTTTGTGACAGCTGTACGGAATAGAAGCTGACATATTGTAAGTATATTCTTAAAAAAAGTAATCAAAGTCAGTGAAAGGGGGAGGCAATAATGCCTAAAAAGGCTAAGAAACAGATGTATTACTTGTGGATAATGCCACTAAACAAACGGAGATGACCAGTATACTGTGTACCAGTTATGTCGCAAGAAGGGTGAATGAGAGATACATTTTAGCAACGCCGAAAATGCCCAGACACAACTGGAGAGATAAACTAATAAAATCACATTCTTCTCAAAATGTAACGTTTTCTGAGAATCAGAACTTTCATTTTCACATCTTCTTCATTGTCAAGTAATAACAAGATTCCATATTTAGGTCAATTTAGGTCAAATTGATCATCTAAAATCGATAAATGTTGCATTTCTTATCTCTTAACGTTGTAAAGCTATATCATTTTATCATTAATATAAAGGTCAGCAAAGGTCAAATATAATATCAATATTGATTCATTTGGCAAAGCTTTTATTCCTGTAGGCTATAGTATGCGTAGTATTTCTTAAACCACTTACCAAGCATTTTCGTATCACGTGCGTACAGTTTGCGTCTACGGCTTTCCGCTCAAAAACGGTTTGTCAACCGTTCGGTTATGTACTGTCTTTTTAACGGAATAATACTATGACGAAATGAAACGCTGATATAATTCATTAGTAACCACATATAAAGAAAATTGATATACACGCTGAATATAACTCAGCAGGCAGTGTACATAGTATTTCCTTCAGGTGTACGTCGAATTCAAGTCAGGACGTCACCGACCAATATTTGGCATAGATAAAACGTCAAAATGATGGCAGATATTACGTAAAATTTACGTCTATACGTAACCATTATCTGAAGTAAATTAAACTGTCTTAGGCCAGTTTTTAATTATCATAAAACACAACAATTCTAAATAAAAGCTGAAAATAAATGTAAAGAAAATTGTATTCTTGAGTACTGGTGTTGTTGATATGATATTTATTTTGGTATGTATCGTAATTTGCAAATGAACATGATTCATTTACTTCGGATTCCCAACTCTCAATTGAAGATCGTTCAACATTCTTGAATCTTATGTTTAATTTCAATAATTAAACATACATGTAGCCCCATTAAACTGTAGATAGCATGATGCCGATAGAACACCAACTGTATACACCACGTTTAGACCAATAAGGGCAAACCAGGATTTCCTTTGTTCCATTATCAGTGCTAGTAACGAGGTCGAAATATGCACACCTGTTGTCGTAATAAAAGAGAATAACTAAGTACATTTGTATATTAAAGCATTTATTATATTGTTTTTAATTGGTTGTTATATTATTTCACCTTCATGTAAATACTAAGTAGATGCATTGAGCAGACCATAACACGGTGATAAATAGTCATCTAAATTACTTAAGTATTCATGAATTAGCCCCGGTTTTATGTATGTATGTGTATACATTTATATTATTTTAACTAAACTTAGTATCAGCCAAATTTGCATTTGATACTGACATGAATAAATGTATGCTCTTCTGTCCCTCCGTTTCCCATTTACATTATGGTTGTACTTATTCCATGTATTTATAATGGAAACTTTTAGGTCAATTGGATCGACAATACTATTTGTAAATTTCTGAAAATATTTCTATAAGAAGAAAACATTGTTCCCGTTTTAAATATTATCCCCCATGGTCAAACCACTTAAATATGTATGATTGTATGAACATATTACCATTATGCAAATATGTGAAAATGTTCAGCCAACCAGAAAGAACAGCAAATGTGTAAAGGTACCTGACGATGAAAAAAGAATAGATGGAGAAGAACGGAAGATTGCATTTAATCTCAACTTATATTTGACGTAAAGAATTACTTATTTTTCACTAAGGCAATGATGTCAATATGACTTGAAATATTTCCCATTATTTCATCTACACCTGACATCAGGATTTAATGTCAAGCTGACGAAGATATAATGTCCAATGCTGCTTATATAATAAGTCAAATCAATGGTAGACACGGTGAAACTAAATTAAAAATAAAAACCAAAGCTTTACCCAGTACTGATATATATTTACAGTTTCAAGTGTAATTGACTCAATAATCTTGTTGGGGTCATTGTCATTATCACTCGATAACGACAGTCATTCTCGTGCGCGTAGTGATACATACACCGTGTACATAATTATGTGTACGTTACACTTTGTAAAAACCCGGAGGTTTCCATTAGTATTGTCGGAAGTAAACAGAATTGCCGGGAATACCATATTTGTACAATTCATTCGGTGTATTCATGCAAAAGATACATTGTTGAAATGTATCCATACATTATTGAAATTTATACAGTCCGATGACGTCACGTTGTTTACAACGCCCGATGATTGCTGCACCGACTGAGAGGACGGCTGGATTTTGTGTTGTTTTACGTGTTTGTGTTCATTTACATACGTTTACTTTGATGACATAGTGTAAACAGTACCCAGAAATACGATATTAAATTCAATCTTGACAATAACGTTCGATAAACGGCAATTTTGCTGTAATGTTTTCAACTGCACTCGATAAGGCTGGTAGATAGTGGTAATCACAGGACGGGTTCGATAAATTTACATGACCTACATGTCATTTGCTTGCCTAAATACTGATGGTAAGATCACAGCACACGAACTGGGTTCTATGATGATTGAAGTTAAAATCAAAATTTTAAAACTACTTCGAGTGTTTGTGATTTTGTAGACACTATGCCTAGTTACCGTTGGCGTGGAGTCTACAAAAACACAGGAGAGTTCCAAAACTGCGAGCCGTTGGTGACATATTATAGCGTTCCGGAATTAAACGGGACATCTTTGGGTATTAAATATACTGTTGAGATAAGCTTATAATGATTTTATTATAACAGTTTATGAATGCGAGTGAAATATTGTACGAGTGCATCGGGTCACGCAACTTTGCAAGTTGTGCTAAAATAGCCACATAGAGCAACTTTGAAGTAAAAAATATCGCTAATGAGTTATGATTACATTTTTTAAGAGCGAACATACAAACCAAAGTGATGTTTATGTTGAAGATATGCAGCCGATTTTGTTCGTATAAGTCATGTCACGGTGGCCTTCGGCGCGTGGCGCGAAGCGTAGACTAACCGTATCACACATCGGGCTTGAATGGAATGCTTGTTATCCTCTCGTGGGATATATTACGGTTAAAAACACGCGTTTTATGTAATATTAAAGAAAAATACTACAAATATAAGGATAAACTTTCTATTTAGTTTAGGTTATCGGATGATAACTACAATGGAACTCGGGTAAATTAATCATAATCGGCTTTACCGATTATTCGATTTACCCGAGTTCCATTGTAGTTATTACCCGATAACCTAAATTAAATATAAAATTAATCCTTAAATCAACTAGTTTTAAATTCGGTAAACTGACGACGAAGATGTTTTTATTAAAGATCATTGCCTATTACCAGTGTGTCGCATTGGCTGTGTCCTGTCAGCGTTTCGAGCATTTCGATTAAGATAAGAAATGTAATCGGCTTTTATCAAAATAAAAATCGAATTGTTTCGCAAAAGATTCATTCCTTACAAGTGTCATCCGTACCGTTTGCGTAGCACTTACGTATAGTCTCCATAGTAATTGCGTGGTATTTACGTAGCGTTTCCATAATGATTGCGTAACATTTCCGTAGCACTTGCGTAGCGTTAACATAGTAATTAGGGCCCCGTATCGGAGATACGGGTGCCCTATAGTAATCACTCTGTCTGTCTGTCTGTCCGTCCACAAATTTTGTTCCTGGCTGATAACTTTGGTATTTATTGACCGATGTACATGAAACTTGGTCAAGATGTTCAGTTCACAAAAATACACATTGAGGTAAAAAGTCAAGGTCAAAGGTCAAGGTCATTATGTTCAAAGGTCAAGATCAACTTTTACATCTTTTTACTGATGAACATTTTGTTATGACATTATGAAGCAAAGTTGATCAGAATTAAACAAGAAGTCAACTGACCAAAGGTCAAGGTCATTGGGTCAGGGGTCAAGGTAAAATTTTGTAGCTTTTCACTGGTGAACATTTCGCTATGACATTATGGAGCAAAGTTGTTCGGAATTAAACAAAAAGACACACTGAGGGAAAAAGTCGAGTTCAAAGGTTAAGTCATTAGACTCAAAGGTCAAGGTCAAATTTTGCATCTTTTCACTGATGAACATTTTGTTATGGCATGATGAAGCAAAGTTGATTAGAATTAAACAATGAGTCAACTGACCAAAGGTCAAGGTCATTAGGTTGAAGGTCAAGGTTAAATTTCGTATCTCTTCACCGGTGAAAATTTCGCTATGACACTTTGAAGCAATGTAGCTCAGAATTAAACAAGGATTCAATTGACCAAAGGTCAAGCTCACTGGGTCAAAGTTGAAGGTTAAATTTTGTACCTTTTCCCTGATGAACATTTTGTTATGACATTATGAAGCAATGTTGTTCAGAACTTAACACAGAGTCAACTGACCTTAGGTCCAAGTTACGGGGTCCAAAGGGTCCAGGTCAAGTTTTGTATTTTTCACTGATGAACATTTTGTTATGATATTAAGAAGCAAAGTTGGTCGGAATTAAAGAATAAGTCAACTGACCAAAGATCAGGATCACTGGGTCAATGGTCAAGGTGATTTGGGTCCAAAGGTCAAAGACAAAGTGGATCTCTGACTTTGACCCTGGCTGTTGATGGAGGAGGTATATAAGGCGAAATAAAACAAATCAAAGCTAACAAATGAGTATTGCACCATATTTACATTTCTGTTAGCCCAGCAAATATGGAGGTGGAAGGAAACAAGACTCACATCATAGTACATGTAAAATGTATATTTTGCTTCCTTGCGATTCTTTTTGAAGTCCAAATATCAAACGTCAAGCTCAGCTATATGGGCAGATTGCTTCTTGGTGATTATGGGGGATATATTACCACAAGACGGGGCCCTTACTGACCTGTCAGTGTTCTAGTTGTGTAACGTTTCCGTTGCACGTGCGTAATGTTTCCATTGTAATTGTGGAGCATAAGCAATTACAAAATATATAGTATCGCTTGCAGTTTATGTTATATAAGATTTTCGGGATTGTTCAAAAGGCTACAGTTTCCTTTACAGAAGAAGATTTGTTTTCCCGACAAACGTACAACGCAGATGTGAACTTGATTAAGATTGACAAAGCTTGTTAAGTCGATGAAGCGGGAAAAGCTTGCATATTTACCTGTCTGGAACACCTGTTCATATTTTCTTTGTGATTTTCCTTTGAAACTATTCTTTTGCATATTTTACCAAAGTTTCAAATTCTTGATTACAAATTTTCATTTTGTTTACTATTCGATATCAAGCTGTTGTAGTATTTTATATGAGTATGATACTAAATACATAATATGTACATTTACAGTTAGGAAATATCCTCACCCGACCAGCTGACGTTCAGTATGCCATGTCCGAAAGTCTGAGAAAACTACAGGTTTCATACGTGGACCTTTTCCTGATACACATCCCTTTGGTGCTGAAGGTAAGTTGTAAGTTTCACACATGTTGAGTTCCAATAACCGTTTTCGCCACATGTATTGCAGAGACCGAGTATCTCTTTCTGGGCTCCACCTCGTGTATACATTGTATGAAAAGAATGCGATGGTGTATGGTAAATGTACATGCAGCGAAACTTTCGTCCTCTACCATATTAATTCCATGTTAATTTCGCCCTTTACATGTGATTACTATACACGTTAAATTTCGTAATTACATTCGCTGCCGTGATACCTTCGCTCTAATTAAAAAGGGCGAAAAAGGCGAAAGTGAAACTGTGGCGAAAGTTTTCCGGCTTACAATACTTGAGTGCCTTGGAGTCGCCGCAATTCATGTTGCAATATTTCCGTTCTGGTTATGATTCCCGAATTGCTCTTTTAATTTATTTATTTATTTATGACTTATTTATTCGTTCATGTAATCGTACAAAGTTGAAGAGTCTACATTAAAATACAACTGATAATTGTATAAATATTTCCATGTCATCAAAAACAGTACGTAGCAATACGAAATAGGCCGATATGTTTTTATTTTATTCACTGGCACTTCGAATTTTATTGCGGACGAATACATTCATTAATGAACGTTGTGGGTGTGTTCTTCCGCCAAGTGAATGAGTGCCATGTGTCAGACCCCAGAAAAGGAATAAATGACTGATATTGTGTTTATGAAAAAGTACACTTATTCTTAAAAAGTCATAATTGTTTTCCGCATAATTAACTCAATTCATTGATAAATGTATAATTCCTTTGCTTAGAAACAGGCCGACCCATACAATATCTTACCCATGAAAGATGGCCAGCTTGACCATGATGGCGCAGTTGACTTTGAAGGCGTCTGGAAGGCGAGTTATACTTAAGCTATCTGCTAGTTTCATACATAACCATTGTATTGGCCATAGTTTCATTGGTGGACAGTGTTTTATTCTCTTGTAAGCGATTACATTCCGAGATTGTCCAGACATATGGTATAACACAGTATAAGGTACCCTGTCCCATGCAGGCAAAATACTAGATATTCTACTGTGGTTGTTCGTATATACATGAGCACCCCGATACAGCTGTAGATTAATTGTGCAAAAGGTAGTTCTCGTGGCTAGAGTGACGGTATACAATTTGAGATCAAGGATTCGAATCCCTGTTTGCTTCTCTAGATTGTTTTTTCACTCAAAACACTATTGTTGACTTTATCTTGTAAATTTTGTCTGAATTATATTTTCTCTAACGTCTCTCAAGTAATAAAGCTACAGTAATGCCGAAAAACAAGTTCTAGCATGTATTGTTAATCTTTGGCAGGGTACAGGTATCTTTAAATATAAACTTTACATTTCTCATTATTCGTATTTGTAATATAAATAGGAGATGGAAAAACTTGTTGACGAAGGGAAGACAAAGAACATTGGCATATCAAACTTCAATGTTGCACAAGTGGAACGAATCATGAAGGTGGCACGTGTTAAACCAGTGGTCAATCAGGTAGGGTAATGCTCTCACGTGTTACACCAGTGGTGAATCAGGTAGGATAATGTTCTCACGTGTTAAACCAGTAGTGAATCAGGTAGGACAATGCTCTCACGTGTTAAACCAGAAGTGAATCAGGTAGGACAATGCTCTCACGTGTTCAACCAGTAGTGAATCAGGTAGGACAATGCTCTCACGTGTTAAACCAGTAGTGAATCAGGTAGGACAATGCTCTCACGTGTTAAACCAGTAGTGAATAAGTTAGGACAATGCTCTCACGTGTTAAACTAGTGGTGAATCGGATAGGATAATGTTCTCACGTGTTAAACCAGTGGTGAATCGGGTAAGATAATGGTCCAATGTATTAATTCAGTGGTGAATTAGGTAGGTCGATAATTGCACGTTTTACATCAGTGATCAATCAGGTAGGGTTATGCTCTCACGTGTTACACCAGTGGTGAACCGAGTAGGACAATGCTCTCACGTGTTAAACCAGTGGTGAATCAGGTAAGATAATGCTCTCACGTGTTAAACCAGTGGTTAATCGGGTAAGATAATGGTCCAATATATGAATTCAGTGGTGAATCAGGTAGGTCGATAATTGCACGTGTTACATCATTGGTGAATCAGGTAGGATAATGTTCGCACATGTTGAACCAATGGTGATTAAGGTGGGATGATGCTTACACGTGTTCAACCAGTGGTGAATTAGATGCGATAACGCGTGCACATTGTGTTTCAGTTATGAATCAGGAAGGATAATGCTCTCACGAGCTAAATGAGTAGCAAATGTGGAAGTATAACTCTCGCAAATGTTAAACCAGTGGTGCATGAGATAGAAAAATAATAGGCACGTCTTAAACCAGTGCTGAACTGAGTAGGACACTGCTCTCACGTGTTAAACCAATGGTGAATCGGGTAGGATAATGCCCTCACGTACGTATTAAACCAGTGGTGCATGAGGTATGAATATAAAAGCACGTGTTAAACCATTAGTGAATCGGGTAGGATAAAGCTCTTACGTATGTGTTAAACCAATGGTGAATCGGGTAGGATATAGCTTGCACGTAAAATATACAAACGGAAATGTTTCACACGCGAAAATAACCACTTTTTCAGTATATCACATGTTATTGTATATTTTCTACATAACCTTTATTAAGGGAGGTGCATGAATATGATTAGAAATGATTTGATATAGTATTCTATTTTTCTGTAATTTGTTATTATACGGACAAATCTAAGAACAATAATGTTTAAATCAAAGTTTGTTTAATTAGATTGAAATCAGTTTACTATAATTGAGTTTAACCTTAAATGGGTCGTTGTGAAACATATACATCATGAATGAATCAGATCCGCTCTACATCGTTCAATTTATAATTATTATGTATCGTCTTTAGGAGAACCTTTGGGAAGCTTAATTAAACGAGAGAAATAAATACATGTATGCTAGTTTCGTTATATATAAAGTTGGTATTTACATCATTTTTCTACAGGTTGAGTGCCACGCCTACTTTCAACAGAAAGAATTAGAAGCTGCAATGAAGAAACATGACATAGTGATAATGGCCTACGGTTCACTTGGATCCCCCGGCAGTGCAGCAATAATTACGTGTGTTTCTATATTCACACCCTTGCACTGAAACCAACATCAGAGGATAGATTTATAATTCGTGGGCTAAGATATTGACTTCAACAAATGGTTTCTGAAAGGAAGACCATACAAAACAGAACATTCCATGTACTTGTTCAGACTTGGTTCATTGATAAAAAATATAGAAAAAAAAAATCTTATGTTTCTTTGAGTAAAGATCTGAGAGCGCAATAGCTCTATAGCAACATATTGAACTGGGTTTCCACGACTAATATAGAATATATGTACAAAAGAAGTAGATGACGAGGATTCTGTTTCTTTTATGAAAATATCCAAGATGAAAGAAACAAAAACAAAATGAACAACAGTGTTCTATTTCATGTAACAGGAGAGTAAAAATTCAACAAAGTCATACCTGGTTTATCAAACCTGGATAAACGAATTGAACATAATAATAATTAATAAACCACCTAAAATGTTTTGAATCTTGATTAACTCTAGGATTTTATTTTTATTTCTCTGATTTTCAGGATATTCGTGTTTATAATGTAGTCTTTATGTTGACAAAAGCTACTACTTCTGTAGTATACAATTTTGAATATATTTTAAGTAAGTTTACGTGTATTAAGTGTCATTTAGATAGATAAGATTGAAATTCTTGAAATAAGCAAATATAACTAATTTAGGTATACTTTAGTAAGTTAAGTATAAATCTGAATATAAGTCAGTAAAAGGTAATCTGTAAATTATACAAATAGGTATGAAATTTTTGGAAATAGGTTTTTGTTGACATTCGAAATAAGGAAAAAGAAAACAAGATGGTTCAATTTAGCTTGCAGCACGGTAAACGTTATCATTTTAATTATTGAACACATTTACAATCTGTTGTAAATACAGAGTACCAGGAGAGTCCCCACCCCCTGTGTTGCTTCAGGATCCCGTCTTAGGCGAGATGGCAAAAAAGTACAAGAAGACTCCAGCTCAGGTTGGTACTCATGCTAAAACCAGTCTATATAAGGAGACATGTTCCTTTTTCCTGATATACTACGTACACAAATATTCGGTGATAGATACATGTACCTTAATTTCTACACTTTTTCTTGTACGTAAGTTATTAGTGCATTTTATGTATGTGTTATTGTGACTTCAAACATGTATTGTTTGTCGGTATGCATGTTTCGGAAAATTTGACTTAATATAACGACAGCAACTCCAAATTATTGGAGGTCTCCATACCTATTACTACCAAAATATAAAACAAAATTTAAGATAAATGGAATTTTATCAATCAATTATATAAATAAATCTTGTGAGTAAAAAAGTCCAGATATGGTATCAAACCCGCCATTATTTCTACGTAATGATATAATCATAAGTATATTGCATTGCACAAGTTTTATGTAATATTTAGATAGTTTTACATTTGTGATGTTCATGTACACCATGTAATACAAGATAATAATATGTATGTGTATGTATGGAAATGTGTTTATGGAAAAAAGCTGAATAATAATAATAAAAAAAAATGATAAATTGTATTTACTTAAGCGAAAACGGATTTATAACATTTAATTACCAATACTTGAAAATCGATACTAGCTGACCAAATACTTTTCAAAATAATAACTAAACATTGTATATAACATGTTTTTTCAAGTCTGCGATAGAAGATTTGATCCTTATCACGTGATAGCCATTTTCTGTTGTTATCATTGCAATTTTCGAAGTAATTATTGACCATAAAAAGTGCAAACAACTGGTAGAGATACACTCTAGCTGCTATCATACTGGGGAATGTATCTACAATTCAAAGAAAAGTTACACTTAGAAACATGTGAATTTCTGTTACAAACTAAGACCGTTACGTATGATACATTTAAATGCATGCATGAACAATACGAAGACAAGTATATAATACTATTAATTATAAAGCATTATAGGGGAGACAACCCCATTATCCATCATAAATATTATATTCCGGATAGCACACGGCAGTAATAGCATTTCGCCGATGCAAACATAGTTTTTATTTGAAGCTTCTGAGACAAAATCGCATACCTTTTAGTTTTAGGTGTATTTTCTTTTAATGCAAATACTACAAAAAACAAATGAATGGTAGAAAAAATTCTATTCGAATTTTTTCTCATTTTGTACCTTTCTTCCTTCCCGTAACACTTCAATTTTGCAAATCTTAAAATTACTTCGAATAATTTTGGAACAAATACTTTTGTTTCGGAAAAAAGTTTTAACAATGTTAAAATGTGATAGCAACATTTCATAAGTTAATATATTAATAATCAGCGCTGAGGTGTATTACTTAATGTTTTACATTTGTAGACCAACAGGAAGTAAATAACTAACAACGTACAAGGTAATGTTCAGTCCAAAACCGTTATCATCCGAAAAACCCAGACATAGTCCCAAGAAGGTGAATGCGTAAAGGAAATATGTTGAAATTCTAATCTGTGATGAAATAATGTATGCTTATATCAAAAGTATATGAAGTGCAATAATTTCCTCCGTATTATATTCCAGATTCTGATAAGGAACTTGCTCCAGAGGAAGGTGATAGTTATCCCGAAAAGTGTAACGCCCAGTAGGATACAGGAGAATGGAAACGTAAGTAACAGAGAAGTAACAACACTCTTGATTCGATTAAATCATCATCAATAATACGTTGTAAATGACCAAATGATCGGACAAACTCAAATTCCAAATATATGCAACACTGTTTACCAGTAAGTTTCCGCCGAAGTGTAACTTTCGTCTTTTTCGCCCTCGGTGTAGAGGGCGAATCCCTCATAGGAGCCAACATATGTTGACAACATAATAAAAATAGCAATCAAATGTGAAGAGCGAAATCAACCCTGGGCGAATACGGATTTAACCAGGGCGAAAGTTTGGCTGGGCGAAAGTATCCCGGTATACAGTATAACATTTTTAAGCTATCATCTAATACTATTCGCTTTCTGCGAAGTTAATAAAAAAAGTAGGCGAAGAATATGTAGTAAGAACAAAGGACACACACATCACAGTAAAACTTTAAAATAATTGTAATGGATACGGTGCTCCAAAACGAATAATTAGCATGTGCCTTTTTTCGTGTGATTGTTTTATGTTAAATTAAGGGCCCTCGAGAACACTACCTGCCTTAAAAGCTGTTTTCTGAGCACTTTGTACTTGAACGTCAATATAGCCCACAAACGAGAGGCTTCTCGAGTAAATGGGTAATATATTTATGGTCTACAATGACGTCAGTATTGTTGTTTGCAGAGATATCACCTTTGAAGATAATTCGCTAAGGGAAATATGATTCGCTTCATTTTCACTTCTGCAAGGTTATTACAAGTTTTACGTAAAACACACACAGGTGATTGCATCATTAACATTGCGCAAGATATACAGCATGCCAGTAATTAATCACGCTACACCATAAATAGCCAACAACATTAGATGTAGCACCTTATCTAGCTAGAAAAGGCGACTCTTAAGCGCTCTACTGTACATAGCTATACGATTTATACAATCAATACAATTGATATATATATATTCAATGATACATTAATCAATACAATTTTGAAGAATTTGCAAGAGTTGTATGTATGCGTTTGTGCTGGAGATGTATTGTGTTCTGATTGTTGTGGGACCATGCTTCCAACTTCATCTTTTATACTGCCATCTCCCTCTAATGCTACAGTACAGATTCCTTAACACCAATCCAAGACCATTATATTTTAAAAGTGACAGGTAAAATCACTTTTTCTGAATTTTATATTCCATGCTTACGACGATTTCAGGGATCAATCTCCAGCCACCTGCGTGGAAGAGCGGAGTGTTAACCACATGGCCAATCCGCCGAATCAACTGTTCCCTCTTTTAAGGACTCATCAGTGAGGCTAGAGGTAGACTCTACTGGTCCCACCAGCAGAGTCTACTACATTGTATTTAAATGAACTAACATGATCGGAGAACATGAACATGTGGTTGCATCTATAACATTTGGTAATGTAAATGTAAATAATAATATACGCTTTTGATATATTTCAGGTGTTTGATTTCAAGATTTCCTCTGAAGATATGGCCACTATTGCCGGCATTGACAAGGACTTGCGAATGTTTAAATTCCACATGTAGGTTATCAATGATATAAAAAAACATATAAAATATTATCAACTAAATTTAGTCACCATTGCTGACAGCACAGTTTCCTGCAGCTGGACTTATTCGTTTACAATCATAGAATTCATGTCAAAATGAACACAATACCTTTCCAGCTACAAAACAAGTTTTTAACAGCAGTCAGCTGGATGACTTTGTTTCAGGTGCTGATATTCGATCAATTGCTGTTTACTTTCCTTTTCCATTTATACCTATTGCAAAAGCCATTGACTGTGTTGAAACATCGCAAGAGTGTATGTAGACAGCGACCTTTAACCGACTTTACGTGCCTTTAAAAGTATCAATGTGTGAGACAATCACATACAATGTATATGTTTTTTATTGTATGTTGTGTTTTTCTCGTGAGGTCACGTTGCTCTTATAATCTGATGTAGTGTTATGTGCTTACATCAAAGTTCTTATAGTAGTATATTTTTATAAAGAAAATAGTTCAAAACAATTAACCGTAAAAATATTTTGATATAATACCAACTTCATTGTTATTATCTTTCAGAATGGCCAACGCACCCGATTATCCTTTCAATTGTCCCGTATAGAAGCTGGAATTGGAACTATGACTTCATGCATAAGCTGTGTGTGGAATTGAGGTGCTATGGACAATCAGATTTAGTTACTTGTTTCCAGTGTGTCAGAAGTGTGGTTCAGTAACATTTAGATGTACGGTGAACAATTTCCAAGATTCCATCTTAGCTACAATACATAAGGATTAAATTTTGATCTGTCAAATATTCAAGCAAATATGAATGGGGAAATTTACTTACACAACGACATGAACGGTCGTAGCGAAGGTCGTTCATGTGAAGTGTGCTTTTTGTTTTGTTTCATTGATTATTCAAGGATATTAAATATAAATATGTGAAACTAAATTCACTTTGGTACATGCTTTCTTATCGTGAGTTTATCCAGATGTATTCCCTACATCGCCAATATTTTGATCGCTGTGTGTGGACCCATATGGGACATCGAAATACCTTGTCAGTTTGAGCTTTGTCTGAAAGATATCATGGATACGAATTACGATAGAACGTGTCACTGTTGTGACAAAAGGTATAGTATACTGTAGTTTAAGCTGACTCATTATCAAAAATGTTAATAACAATAAAAGAGAGAGTAAGATAAATATTAAAATAATAAAAATAACGATAAACTGTAGATTTAGCAACTTTTCCAAGGTAATCTGGTTTATGAAAAGGGAGACAACTCCGATGACAATGGCTTATTCAAAATGGGGATTTGAAAATCATAAAAGGAGTCCGAAGAAAAAGCCAGCGGATCGTACTAATATTTAAAGCCGTTTTGGTTCACATGTGCTACTATAACCGATCACAGAAGTTGTAACAAAGCACAAAAACAAAACCGGCTGTATGTATTAAACAAGGTGCTTTATGTCTTATTCTAGTATCGGTATTACCGTGTTCTTGTTACACCTACGTTGGAACATTAGAAAACACTGACATTGGCCATCACATGATGATCACATGATCTAGCACATGTTGCTTTCTTTCAATGTAAAAGCGTGAAATGTGAAGTGCTGCGAAAAGTGATTATATGTACAAAATAACGTGAAAATATTATATATTAGATGTACACACCAAACACGTCAATTATAAACTCATGATGGATTGTGTTAATGTAGTTGTTTTATCTGATGCAACATTTGCCTAAAAGAACTATATTGTGAGTGTAAAAAGGAATTGTTCTTTCATTAGCGATGCTTCCGTCGGGAGCTTGTGACTGTTTGGACTCCTTCTTGTTGTGTTTTGAATTACTAAAAGTTTGCAATATACATCATGGTCCATGTATGTATGAGTGCATAGTACAGTGTATGAACAAATGATCATAGTTCAAATGTTCCTAGTTCTTAAAAGTCTGTGTAAAATCCGAAGTCACGTAACGATATGATTTCCTGATACAAAAGTGAAGTAACATTTGGCAGATGCGCTTTTCATTTTGCTATGCATCTTATGAAACTGCAGGGGATGTTAAAGTGATTTGCATCCAACACTTTCTACTTAAAGATGTGTTCTTGCGGAATTTTATCACTAAATGGTTTTCTTTTGTTATGTTACTGATTTTAATGCTTGATATGACACGATTGTTCGCTTAACGTGTAGAAATTAAAGCAGCGGCTATTTTTTACCGTTGCAACACAGAGAGGTTGACATATATATCAAAATATGTTAAAGCGAAAGAAATATCAAATCAATAAAAGTGAAAGCGACAGGACAAATAAATCCAAACTGTAAGTTTACATTGATGTATGCCATTTTTATGGAACAAAAAACAATAGGAAAATAACGAAACATAAAAGAATCGAACTCAAAATCATTCAATCTAGGACGAAATATAAACAAGGTAAATATGTACAAGTAAACCTTTAAAAAATTACAAAGAGAATACGACCAGGTATTTCGGAAAGGTAAGCGTCTTCTACATTAACGACGCCGCCCCATGTGATGTAAATTGATATCGAATACAATTACTGGCAGGTCCTCAAATTAGGGATTGGGTTAGTGTCAAGGAAACAGTAAAGAATACAAATTAACATAATAAAAAATCGGCTTTAATGTACAAGAAAATATTTCCCAACTATAACATGATGGTGACTTGCCCATATTTTTCATCGACATGTATTTCGAAACACTATGTGATTTATTTGTTCTGCCATCAATCGATATTTATATCAAAATATCTGGAGTAAGCCATTGAACTTCGTACTAATATAATATATTATTAATCATTTACACACGGTAACTTGTGAGCTCGTAATCAACAAATATGGAACAAAATGAAGAATATTGGTGCCTTTAGAAGTCCGTTTTAATATGGGCACGACACTCAAAATGGACATGATATAAACCAAGGCAAATTTCTCCCAGTGAGACTGAAGAAAGGCAGGAGATACGTCTTTTTCTACAAAGACAGATATATAATTGAACTTGCTAATGGAGTGCTGCTCTTTGAGGACGGTTAGGAGGAGCGCTATAAGCTTTATGTTTTAGTGAGGCTGCCATGGTAGATAAGATATACAACTTTGGGTCCGTGTATAGTTATTGTGTTATGAGTAGTCGGTTCAATTGATAAAGGTAGATCGGTCACCGCCTAAATTTGAAACCGAGAATTTGTAGGAAATTCTGACACTCTACACAAACTGCTTGGAGTTCGTTTTAGAAATTAAAATGGGGATCTTCAACAGGTTCGCTGACAACTTTACATTGAATCCTAACTTAATATTCAAAACAAACCCAAAATTGACTACCTTTATTTTATTCGTTTGGATGGTATTTATACTATTCTATAGATTAAAATGATTTTGAATGATCTCTAAATCTACACCTTAACTTACCTTAAATATATGTTCACAACTCCGACTCTCATCCCCTATCCGTTCTACAGTCTGCGTGGATTAACCACTAACATCGAAAAAGTATAAACAGTTGTCGTTGTGGTTTTATAAGGTTTTTTATATCTCATTTGTTATTATATATTATCAAAAAAATACTTGTATCGACTTTCGTACAGCTGTATAAGGCTTCTGTGCCTTTGTACCTTTGTCCACTGACTTAATTTTTGTTAACTCTAATAATTCGAACAAATAAGATTATTTGAAATGAGTATATATAGATATTATATTTCCTTGTTGACTGCTGATTTTACTTTCTTTAATTGTGAATTTAGCCTTTGTACATGTCTCTAGAATAGGAAACTAGAATTATATAATGAATTTTGGCTGTCTGAACAAATATAGCATTTAACAAAATGGGATCAATCAACGTGTGATATCTTCGGGTGAAGCGAAGGCCTCTGTATTAAAACGTCATCGAGCTTGTCACTGTACTGTGAGCTGAATACACACTCCAAGTCCAATACGCTCTATAGCCTCGCTATGATACTATATAAAGCATGCAACGGAAGTTATCAGCCGCATAAACTAACACTTTTCCCAGTGTTGTGATAGTCATATGTTGAGAGTTGCGTTGGATACAGATCACAATGTCAATATATACGATGAACATAACGCTAAATAATAGAATCAAAATGCCGATGCTCGGGTTGGGGACATGGTAGGTAAGTTTTTCATAGAAGCATTATAAAAACTGTAGTTTCTTAGTTGTTTCCGAGCTCACAATTTCGCTTGTTGATCTTTCTATATTTGTTCGCTCGGACATAGAGCCGTGTTTCGTGACTAACAATAACAACCAACGTATTTTATTATTTACTCTATGGTTTACTTTATTCTTTCCTAATTGACTTTGAAAATAACATCACAAAGTACTTATATACAGGTCATCAATTGTGTAAAATACATATTGAAGTAAGTTAGTATTTAAAAGCCATTTGAAACTATAACTGGTGGATTTAGATGGTTTAAGGGTCCGTAATTTGTTTTCCTGATTCTAAACCGTATCTTAAAAAAATCCACCGATTATTACCTACCAATTATTCTAATCATATTGGATATGTGTATCTACTATACAGTTTGGCACGAATTGCATAAATTGATTGATAACTATTGCATTTTATACAAAAAGAAAATACTTTATAGTTCTTCTCAACTGCGAGATTTTGTCTGATATAAATATCTAGCTTTAACATTCAAAATGACTGGGATTATCATAACAGCTAACTGCATGCATTCTGAGGTCAACACAAATTGCATTTAAAATTCAATCAATATCATATTTCGCCCATGTACTTATCAATAGACAACTATCGTATTAAACAAATACACTTAGATTGTCAACAGTATTCAGAGGTTGGTATCCCCATATGACCTTACATTGTATCACTAATACCTGTGGTAGTATAGACGGGTTCTCAGGTCAAACCAGTTAAATAAATCTGTATATCTTATCTTTGACCTCCAATATAAATCAAAATTCTGTAAATAAATCGTACTAATGAAAATCGAATAACAACAATGTATGTCAATGTTAAAATCATAATTGACTTCACAATTATTAAAGGTTAAACATATACACGTATTATAAATTTTTGAAATGCATTAAAGCTTTCATCAGCCTACGTCGACACACTTGAGATTATACACAAATCCGCAAAGCATGTTTCAACCGTTAAGTTACTGATATAATATATCAGACAAAAAAACAAAATTGGGAAAACAATCTGCGATTTTATTAGAATGCATACATTTCCTCAATTCTGATTGGTTCATGTTCTGGTCATATGCAAATCTTACTACATCGTATAGATAGAGGGCATGAGCTAATCGAATATGCATATTTGATTTTACGTAACATTTGCTATGTTAAAACCGATAATAAATTCAGGTTGGACTGACTACCTGATCCCGGTATCATTATCTGTAGAAATATATTATTGGGATTATCACAAAATTTAACCTTTAACAGAGGCTTAAAAAAGTTAAAAGTTTATATGTATTTTATGGATTTTTTCTGATTTTATGTTGGAGTGTCCATTAGGCAAATGCAAATCATTCTTTAACATCAACATCAGATTAAATGAGAATTTTATCGTTCACCATTTGAAAATATCACCACAAAAATTACATTCTTCAATGTCTTTTCTTTTCTTTTGAACTAAGAGAGAGGCATATCATGTGACAATATTACAACCATGTAATTATCGGTATCAATAGTTTGTGCATAATCTAGTCTACGAAAGCTGCCAATCAAATACAAGGATACCTATACTACAAGGATCGTACCACATGATTGTGGTTGACCTTTTATCTCACCTTTATCTGACCGATTTGTATTATGAGGATTTAAATCGGGTTCATCTAAGTTCAATATCCATCAAGTGGTTGCATTTTGTAACAACTAGATGTACCTACATGTTGTTTTTGAGAACAGTTGGATTTAACGAAGTAAACTACCATCAATAATAATACGAATTGTTTTTATTATTCGAGACTCTTATATACCGCTTTATCACAATCTAGTTCGTTGGTCGTCTCAAAGCGGTTCACAAATTATTATCCGTGGTGATAGGTCCTTTGCAACCAGCCCTTTCACAACTCCCTGGAGAGCATACAGCCTGAGTTGCCTTTTCGGCGCTACCAGCTAACATTCAACAATTCTAGCACTGCCCAACCACGTACTCATTTACAGCACAGTGTCATGCCGTGACTCGAACCTGCAACCCTACGGTCACGAGCCCGGCGTCCTACCACTAGACTACCGTGCCTCCTGTAACACAACCTAAAACATAGTGAACCTACACCCCAAACATAAGCTGTGACGATTTCTGTTCGTTCTTATCACTTGCATGCTTTCAATAACTACTACTTTTTGATCCAATGACAACTCAAATAAGTAAGTTTGGGATAAATAAGTAATTAAATATTTCACAAAATGATCTAGGAAACGTTGATAATCGATCAATTGGTGCCATTAGTATTCGAGATATTCTTCACTCAGAAATTAGTAAAGCAATTATTAATTGAACAATGAGTAATTGTAATAGTTCTTTTCCACATCACTAATTTTTTAATATTTTTGAATTTACTCAATTGTAATAATAACATACACCATCTCACAAAAACAAATCATTAGCATTGAGCAATGCTTCAAGCTATATTGACACTACAGCGATGGTTTAACTCAAATCAGAGTTGAGCCCTTACTAAAGAAGAGCTATAGGGATATTGATTAAAGAATGTGTCTCCAAAGATAACCAGATTTGATTTAACACGGGACATTTGAAGGCTTAACATTTTGAATTACACAGATTTTAATCCATCAGTATTGCACATGTGTATTATCTTATTGCGGGCATGCACATTTCACGAACATATAGAAGACGCTAATTAAGAGTAAACAATTATGCAATGAAGATGAAAGATACCGTGCTCGACAAACTTTATACATATACTATTTGTCGCAGAGTAATGCAGACGATGTAAAAACGGCTGTCAGAACTGCCCTGGACGCCGGGTACCGGCTTATTGACACAGCGTACAACTACCTAAATGAGGACGCCATAGGGGAAGTCCTTGAAGAGTATATTAAAGCAAGCAAGGTGACGAGGGAGGAATTGTTTATAACGACCAAGGTGAGGGGTCACTTTCTATTAACTACATGTACTAAAGGTAATGAAGGTGTTGGTGCTGCTAAGAAGACACCAATATAAGAATAGAGACAGTAAACTTCTTCAGTACCGATTATTGCTTACATTGATAAATGCCGCAGTGAATAAGCACTGCAAATCAGTAAAATATATAATATTGAAAAATTAAAATACAAACTTCATGTACATTGACTATCTGCTCTGTCTCTGACATCCCCTCATATTTAGACGACGTCGTCATTTTGTAAACCAACCACTTGAAAACATATTGCTTATATGGATTTTATTACCTTTTTATCAGCAACAACTATTGACCATTTCTTTTCTATATAGACGTTTTAATTCGTTATTTTGCAACAAGTTTGACGTATGTGTATATTCAAACCCTTAAACATGTATCATGTTATATGCTTAGGTGACACAAAAAAATAATGTTACACGAACATTTTTAGATTTGATTGTAATTTCCGTTTGGGCACCTCTCAATACACTACTTTACATAAAATGTGCCTTCAATTAAAATTACGGCAAAAATAACTATCGCCTTTTTCTTTAAATTACGCTTGTTTCAGTTGGTACAATGTCTGAAAAAATGAAGCACATTTCTTTGCTATATTAGTATGTTCAAAGATTGAAATACCACATATAATACATCTATCTATAACGTGATAAATGTCTCGTAAGCGTTCAAACTAATACATTTGTGTTGACTTAAAAAAATGTAACCGATAAGATTAATAACAGAGTTTACGACAGTGTAAAATATACTATGTTATGTTTATGGAAACGCAAACATGCTTCATAAGCGGACACTGTAGGATCACAGTACAAAACTGTAGGATCACAGTACAAAACTGCAAGATGATATAAGATATAAATGTTATTACATCATTGTTTGATGTTCTTAGCAGTGAAACATAACACATGCGTAGAGGGCTGTTTTCTTAAGAGTTTACAAAAAGTACATCGAAAGCGACAGAAACAGGAAAAAAAACTGTTTCAAATGGAATTAGGAAATTATCAATTTCGTCAAAATATCAATGACTATCCAATCTGACATATCAGATGCATGCATGTTATCAGTTCTATATACAGAAACTTGCATAACGAAGGTAAACGTCATGCTGTATCACGTATCTCGAACTCCATATCCTGCAATTAAACTTATCGGTAGTTTTCCATTAATAACATCAAATAATTTCAACAAATTTCAACACTTTATATTAGTTATATCACTCAATCGATTTAATTCAGTAAGAGTTCTTTATACAGTAATTTGAACCTGCATATAGGGACCAGTCGTCGATATGTAAATAAATATACCACACATATGTTTAATCTATTTAAGTCAATGAAATAGTAAGATATTCAGCCGACAAATACATTACACAGTTGATCCGTTTACAGCTAGGCAGTGTCCTTACCCGACCTGCTGACGTTCAATATTCCATGTCAGAAAGCCTCAGAAAATTACGGCTCTCCTGCGTTGACCTGTTCCTTATACACCAACCGATGGTATTAAAGGTAAGTTTCCTGATAAGACATCATGACGGGTATCACGTATTGTGTAGGGACCGTTTACCTGTCAATAGTTCTTGGTTCGTTTCTTTTGTTTTACTGTTGCTTTCATCTTGCTTTTCTCCATGTTGTGTTTGGTGTTCGTTCTGAAAGTTCAACTTTTGTAACTGTCCGTTAAACTATTGGGTTCAATGTGAAAAAAGACGAAATGACGTTCAACACCTTACTCAATTCATAATCTTGCTATTCACGTGCGCTTATGTCGTGAAAACAAATAGCATACTCAAATAAATACGCAATCAGACTTTATATAATTACTATACTCCTTGTAAATCTATTCATATTGTTTTTAGAAACAAAATGATCCAAACGATGTTTTCCCAGTAAGAAATGGCCGACTTGATCATGATGGTAGAGTTGACCTTGAAGGCGTCTGGAAGGTATGTCTACACTCTAACATAGGAGGGTATGGCTATCAACCTTTACTTGTATTTGTTTGTACTTAGCATTTGTTTGCACATAGCAAACTAGAGTAATCTCCAGATGTTTCTAAATCTAAATTTGAATTATTTACGTTTTACAATGTAATTAACGATCGTCTTAATAATAGCATAATAATCATTTCAAAGTGAATAAATAAAATATCTGGGACGATGACTTTTTAAATGGTGTGAAAGTAGCAATGATGGAAGTGTATGATGGCATGATTCTGCTATTGCCTTACATATGTCATCATAATACTGAATTCATATCATACCGTATTTGCCGATATTCTTTTTATGACGTTGCTATTTTTATTCGATTTGTTTTTGGAATACGTGCAGAAACATTTATATTTTTGTGTGTATATTATCTGAAATTTTTCGTTTCGCCAATTTTGATAGGAAATGGAAAAACTTGTTGACGAAGGGAAGGCAAAGAGCATCGGAATATCAAACTTCAATGCTGCGCAAGTGGAACGTATCATGAAATGTGCACGTATTAAACCAGTGGTGAATCAGGTATGATAATACTCTCACCTGTTAAACAAGTGGTAAATCGAGTATGATGCCGCTAAAATGTGTTAAACCAGTGGTGAAACAGGTATGGTAATGCTATCATGTACTAAACCAGTTGTGAATCAGGTATGATAATACTCTCACCTGTTAAACAAGTGGTAAATCGGGTATGATGCCGCTCTCATGCGTTAAACCAGTGGTGAATCAGGTATGATAATACTCTCACCTGTTAAACAAGTGGTAAATCAGGTATGATGCCGCTCTCGTGTGAGAGAGAAAGGATAGCATTCACATTAAAAGGGGTGATATGGCTTTGTTTTGTTTTGTGTTGATTTTTGCGTATTGGCTTTTTTGCTCCTTATTTATAACACCGTCAATGTGGTCAACTCATTTTTGTAAATCAAATAAATGTTTCTTTGTGCTTCTGAAATTGAACTTTTGAAGGGTGGATATCTACTCTAAATATTACTGCATGTTTGGAGTAGATGGCGACGTATGTGGACTAAATCGCACAATATGTAGTTTTCCTCTTTGACCTTACTGAAACACAAAAGCAACCAAAAATATATATACTGTGGGAGTTCTATTTATATTTATTCCTAACAGGTCGAGTGTCACGCCTATTTTCCCCAAACAAAGTTGGAGGCTGTCTTAAAGAAAGATAACATATTGATTATGGCGTTCGCCCCATTTGGATCCCCCGGCAATGCAGCATTACTTACGTAAGTTTAGAAATAAATTTGAAGGATTTATTTCAATGTTTATTACGTGAATCGGGCATTTACTCATAGGCATGACTCAACGGAGATTTATAAACATGGTGACAATTACGATCACGTTAATACGAGTTTTGTTTCATGATCGTCAATTGTGTTTTTTATAATTGACTTCCCTGCCTATAAAATTTACTTCAAATTCTTACGCGCTACATGTGAGCCTTCTCAAATACTATAAAACAAAATGCGCTTAAGTGTCAACATCCAACTATAATACCTAATTCCAAATCGGAACCAAATACAGTATCAAAAATTCACAGAATTTCAAAACAAGGTGGCAAATCATGTTCTTTGGGAATGTTTCCGACACTACACCGTTAACCATTTATCCTGTCTTACATCAAATAGACAGAATCATACATGCATTATTTTTTTAGGAAAAATACACATATTTATCACATTAGTGACCCATCTTACCATGGCATACGGACATGTTATAAATATGGTTATACACACAGGAATCCGGGAGAGTCGCCACCACCTGCTTTGTTAGAGGATCCCGTAATAGCCAAGCTAGCAACAAAACACAAGAAGACTCCGGCCCAGGTATGTATCTATAAGCTATTATAATTGATCTCGAAACTGTATAAAAAGAAATTTCACTCTACTTTGAGATATACGGAATACATATGCATTACGTTAAAGCACTAAAAAAAATTGTAAACAAGAATTTGCTTTACTTATATAACGCTTGCATGCTTCAGATAATGGAAGTCAAAAGGTACACTAGGAACAACTGTCTAGCATTATACCTGCTGTCGTTCCTATACATTGTAAAGTTCCACGATTTCAATAAACAATAATAAGCAGTAATACCGATAAACACACAAAAGCATAAATACCATTCTTCTATCATCAAAAACAAAACAAGAATCTTTTTCACTTTTTGTTTGACGATCATATTTTTTATTTTGGTTTGGAGATTATATGGCCACAGCATCGGACATATATGGTTACCAAATGTAACTTAGTCATAGGGCAAACCTTTAAATAGTTGCAATACGAAATGATATAAATGCAGATTAGTTTAATTGTGTAAACAAACGAGGGTACTTGAAATAAAAAAAAAAATGTGCACAACGGGAACAATTGCAAACCTACTTTTCCCATTTTCTTGCAACCCGATTTTGTCCAAAAATTCTTTCAAATTCTGCTTTGGCGCACACATTCGTCAATTTTATAGATTTATGTTTTTTTAACAGATTCTGATTAGGAACTTGCTTCAAAGGAATTTGATCGTTATCCCAAAGAGTATAACACCAAGCAGGATACAAGACAATGGAAACGTAAGTACACAAATAGGAAATTTTCTTAGTTCATCATATTGATATGAATAAAAACAAACTTCAGGATAAGAGGCTAATACATATATATATATAACTAGCATTGAGCGAGAAAAAGTAAACGTAACAAATAAAATATCATATAGTACACTCCTTACATACAGTTGAGAACAAATTTAACTTGGTAGCCTAGTGCACTGGAGTTGACAAGAAAAGTGAACTCAGGTTAACTAGCTTGTGCACTGGAGTTCACATACTTGTGACTGGAGTTAACACTGAAGTGAACTGGAGTTCACATCAGTTTGCACTGGAGTTCACATTGATACGCACTGGAGTTAACACTGAAGTGAACTGGAGTTCACATCGATGTGCACTGGAGTTAACACTGGCGTGAACTGGAATTTACAGCGATGTGCACTGGAGTTCACATCGATATGCACAGGAGTTCACATCAATGTGCAATGAAGTTAACTAGAGTTCACAAAAGTAATTTCTTTATCATATGATGTCTGTCATTTTCATCAGTGTATACATACTATTATTTTCTCCCCTTCCGTCTGCTTAATAACTCAATATTCTATAAAATATTAGATGATACCTATTCATATATATTTAGAAGAGATGAAAGTGCTAAAGACTCGTTGTTGAGAATTTTTCTATTTATATTTATATATATACATAAAATGATTTAAGCAGTATCCTTTTAAGAAAATAGCATAATAACTATAGAGCGTGATGACCTATTAAATTATTACAGTAGCATATAGTACATAGGTGGTTTAAAGTTTATAATACTTTGTCTTATAGACATAATCACCTTTATAGTTATAACAGTATTACGTCTACATAAAATATAAAAATATATCTTTATATTAATTAGTGCATGATAGTGAATTATAAGTCTTTTTCTGTATATTCAATTTGAAAAAAAATGGAATGCTCATGTAGGTAAATACACGTACTGTGAATAAGAAAATATCCTATGTATTAAATACATATATTGTCTCATTCATGATGGGTAACAATGTACTGTAGTTACACGAAAGTATATATGAATTAAAACAAAACATTTATTTATAGAAACAATTAAATATGAAGGTATCAAAATTGTACCTGTCTGAAACCTGTAGCTAGCACAGGAAAAACTGCAGGGGTTGATATGCCTTGAAGTGTTGTGTAATACACAATGTATAGGGTCTGAAGTCAAATTACATTTACCTCCTATTAATTTGAAATATTCAGTTGAATGATTCTTTCCTTTCTCTTTCAATTTTCTTATCACAAAGGAACCCATTTAATCATAAGTTATTATTGAAATATGTACTTCAGTCTTTTAAACGTTGGTAAACACTGTAGTAAACTGGAGTTCACATAGTTGTGTACTGGAGTTAACACTGAAGTGAACTGGAGTTAACACTGTAGTGAACTGGAGTTAACACTGAAGTGAACTGGAGTTAACACTGAAGTGAACTGAAGTTTACACTGAAGTGAACTGGAGTTAACACTGAAGTGAACTGGAGTTAACACTGGAGTAAACTGGAGTTAACACTGAAGTGAACTGGAGTTAACACTGAAGTGAACTGGAGTTAACACTGAAGTGAACTGGAGTTA
This sequence comes from Mizuhopecten yessoensis, assembly GCF_002113885.1. Lineage (NCBI taxonomy): Eukaryota > Metazoa > Mollusca > Bivalvia > Pectinida > Pectinidae > Mizuhopecten > Mizuhopecten yessoensis. The sequence goes on from NW_018405926.1 coordinate 1,392,346, forward strand.
ACACTGAAGTGAACTGGAGTTAACACTGAAGTGAACTGGAGTTAACACTGAAGTGAACTGGAGTTAACACTGAAGTGAACTGGAGTTAACACTGAAGTGAACTGGAGTTAACACTGAAGTGAACTGGAGTTAACACTGAAGTGAACTGGAGTTAACACTGAAGTGAACTGGAGTTAACACTGAAGTGAACTGGAGTTAACACTGAAGTGAACTGGAGTTAACACTGAAGTGAACTGGAGTTAACACTGAAGTGAACTGGAGTTAACACTGAAGTGAACTGGAGTTAACACTGAAGTGAACTGGAGTTAACACTGAAGTGAACTGGAGTTAACACTGAAGTGAACTGGAGTTAACACTGAAGTGAACTGGAGTTCACTTCAATGTTTTGTCAAGTGCACTTCCTTGTTCACTACGAATTGCACTAGATACAAAGTGAAGTTTGCTCCCAACTGTAGTTGAATCATGAAGTGTTTACGCTCATTGTGAATGATGTACACAGTGCATGGAATACGAAATATACATATTTAACACAGGCATGAAAAATGGCATATTTATATAAGACATGGTATGAAATATGGAATATATACGTAGGTTGGGACATGATATATGTAATATGTAAGACAGGGCATGAAACTCGAATATGAATCTAAGACAAGACATGATATGTGAAATATGTAAGACAGGCCATGAAACTAGACTATGAATCTAAGACAAGACATGATATATGTTATATGTAAGACAGGGCATGAAACTAGAATATGAATCTAAACAAGACATGATATATGAAATATGTAAGACAGGGCATGAAACTAGAATACGAATCTAAGACAAGACATGATATATGTTATATGTAAGACAGGGCATGAAACTAGAGTACGAATCTAAACAAGACATGATATATGAAATATGTAAGACAGGGCATGAAACTAGAATATGAATCTAAGACAAGACATGATATATGGAATTGAAGACAGGGCATGAAACTAGAGTACGAATCTAAACAAGACATGATATATTGAATTGAAGACAGGGCATGTTATATGTAAGACGGAGAATAAAATATGGAAAGGTATTTAGGACAGGGCTTAAAACATGTAAGATAGGGTATGAAATATCGATATTTATGTAAGGCATTGCATGAAATATCGAATATGTATATAATAATGGGATGGGCTTTGGGATATGTAGTGTTAGACTTATCATGTAATACAACTGTATGTAAGACACTGAGAGAAATATTGTTTATGTAAGACAGAGAATTGAATATGGAAATTATCTAGGACAGGGCATAAACTATGTAAGACAGGGCATGAATTATAGAATATGTTTGTATGACTTGGCATGAAATATCGAATATGCATGGATTGTGTGAAATATGGAACATGTATATAAGAAGGATATAGGATATGCAAGACAGGGCATTTGATATGCAATATGTATGTTACACATAGCATTGAATATATAAGACAGGAAAGAAATATTGATTATGTAGACAGGCCCATGAAATACAGAATATTTATGTAAGCCATGGCTTGTAAAATATGAATATGGAATGCGTGCCCGAAACAGGACATGAATAAGGGAATATATATGTAAGATATTGCATAACATTTATATATGTCTATTTATCGGGGGGGGGGAATTGACCAGAGTGTCTATGTACACGCACCTCCCTAGTACTTCCATCTCTTAAGAGGCTCATCATTTAAAAATAAATATATATATATATATATATTTATTTCAGGTGTTTGATTTCGAGCTTCCCTCAGAAGACATGGACACGATCAGAGGGATTGATAAAGGCATCAGGATATTCCGCCCGAGCATGTAAGTATATTTCATAATGAGAAACACAACAATTGGTATATATTATATTCTGGTCACATACATGTATCGATTAACCGTAGCTATAAAAAAAAGTCGAGGATAAACTAAATAAGAAAACACGGCAAAAATCATTATTTGTTATACCTTAAACATATGTTCAACATTAAACAAAAATGTGTTTTGTCTTTCAGAATGGCCGACACACCTGACTACCCATTCAAAAGTCCTGTATAGATCGAAGGGGATCTTTGACTTTTTACGTCAGCCTTTTTCGTGGTTTGCCATTTTCATACTGCTTATGGTAGTATAAATGGTTTATAGTTCGATCTTTAATTCTAAGTTTCCTATACATGCCTCAAGTCAGTATTTTGTTTAGGTGGTAAGAACGTCATGTTAGTATTATCTTAGGTCCGTTGTGATACATTTCCCCTTATTAACATGATAGTCCCAATATCTGTACCACACAAGAGTTCCGAACGACTGAAGTGGACGATAGCAATATCATTTCCACTGTGTATAGCATTGACTTAACTAGATGTTGTAATATTTTATTCCAGTATGTCCCAATGTATTATTCTATTTATTTTCTAGCAATAAAATGTCTATTTCCCGTGTCATAGGGAAACATGATCCTTTGTTCACTGGTAATAATCATGTTTCACCAGGGCGGCGCACGATGAATCTTTTAAAATCGTTTAAGAAAAACGACAAGTTCCATACGGTCGATTTTGATCTAGATGAACTTTTTTTGTCACCGTCATTACTGTTAACTGAAATAAGATATATGTGTGAGACCTTTTAGTGGCTATCTCAAGTTATAACCTCACCTCCATGTATTCATTGGCGTAATTATTTACGTACTGTTCACCATATATTAATAAAAACCTCTCCGTCATCTATTCATACTGTTGTTTGCCTTGATTAGCTTCATTTTTCTGTGAATATTTTCTTTTCCTATTCGTATTTCCTGTTTCAAAAACTATGGGGAAACTAAAGTCTATCTTTCCTTTAGAAGAACTACGATAATGTGTTACAGCGGCCCATTTATGATATGTTGTTGATTTTTCATGAGTATTTTTAAAGTTTCAATCTAAGAAATAGATAATTATTATTAATGAGGACAGAATATCGCTGAAATTAATACATACACGCTTAAACTTCAACAGAAAAACGTTGTAAAATAAGTCCCAATGGGGAACAATTAAACAGGATGGTCCTTCTTGATTTGTTGCGTAAAACTGTTCGCCCAGTCGGTTGGTCTGTTTGGATGCCCGGTGAGCCAAAATCGAGCAAGCCTTTACCAGTGTTTCGTCATTTTATTGTCAGGGACGTAACCAGGCGTACGCACGGACGCACGGGCTTCCACGTAATTTGTTCAAGTATACTTTTAACAAGGATCGCATTGTAGAACTTTATGTGATAAACTCTAAAAACTCATATAATCCTGGGCCCTCAGTGAATTCATTATCTCATTGATATTGGTTTTTTTATTGACTATTTAACGAAAATGTTCCTTGTTCATATGGAGCTAATTATTACGCATTTGATAAAAAAAAAAACAACAAGCGAAATATGAAAATGATAGCTATTTTATGTCTCAAACTGCTCCAGAATGGGTTCCAGATTCAAAAAAATATCGGGGGGGTAAACCCCTGCGGAACCCCCCAAACTCAGGAGGGGGTAATCCCCCTCCCGAACCCACCCCCTACTCCGCGCTTCGTATGCTTCCACATACTCATAGTCCTGGTTACGTCCCTGATTGTGTAGCGAGGAACGTTCGCCCAGTCAGATTTTCACCCTTCACACTGAAATCCATATTCGCCCGACGTTAATTTCGACTTTGACGTAGTATCAATATTTGCTCTAAGTGTCAGTTCGCCTTCATACGAGAGGGCTACTATAAGGTCAAAGTTAAACTGCTTCAGCAATTATATCCCAATCTACAATGGACATGTTCTCTCTATTATCTAATTAAAACGATTAATGCTGAGATTTCCATACATTATACCCAGCACAGGGATTATTTGCATTTTCTACAAGCTTTACTTGTTAGGAACGGAAAACTTGTCGATGCATTTATTTCAATGATATTTGAAATACGTTACGTAGAATCGTCATTTTAACCGACATACCATCATCAGGGATAACAGGCATGACCTACAGTGACGCTCTGGTATGTAACACAGACCACCTTATGTCACGTGACAGACATAAGTAAAGGCCTAAGACACTTTAGAAGGCTCCAAAATTATGCTGAAACCTCATGAAAAAGTTCTTTCTCCATCATGAAAAGATGTGGAAACTTTATTACAATGAAAAACATCAGGGCCCGTATTCATCAAACCATTCTCATGATCAAGCATGGATTTTGTGATCAAGCCTAATTTCTTGTTCTTAAACTTTTGAAGAAACTTGAAGACAAATACTGTTTTCAATGTTAACATTTGACTTTTTGAACGTATGACATGATTTAAGCGAGTTACAAGAATGTTGGTTTGAGCACAGAATCCATGCTTGAGCATGAGAACGGTATTCATACGGACCCAGGTAGCTTTATTTGCTATTCTGCTAAGATATATATTCTTTTCAGAGTTAGCGATAGTAATACTGAAATTTGTCAATACCTAAAAAATATTTTTCCATTTTTGAATGCTTTAGCTTTTTTTGCCAACTTCCTTTTAAAAACAGAAGAAGATGAATGCTAACCAGATGGGTCCTGATTTTTAGTGTCTTTCGCCCTAACACAGAAACACAAGTGACGAAGGAAAACAATTGACTCGTACCCTGGCTTGGCCCCGAAGCAGGGTGAGGTGGTATAGTTGGTAATTTGGTATTTAAGGTCTGAAGTTCGAGGCCCGGACAGGGTACGAGTCATAAAATTGTCTTCCTTCGTTACATGTACTTGTATTTCTAGGTTATTTACTCAATTATTAGACACAAAGTAGGACGTACATTAGCGTATGGTAATCCGAACTACATATGTACCTGCCGTAATGGTACTCTGTCTAATAAATAATAATGTTTGTACAATTCCTATCCGTGTGTATATATATATTGCGATACAGGTACTCATATCATCAATAGACTATTTGTCACTATGACTTTGTACAGAATATCGGGTTGTTGACAACTGCAACTTCTTTTTAAAGAAGCTGAAGTGGTGTATTGGTCGGATCTGGGGATATTTCCGGGCTAGGCGATGAGGTGCCGGAGGTTGTAGGTTCGAGGCCTGGACAGGGTACGAGTCATAAAATTGGCTTTCGACACTTGTGTTTCCATTTCAAAACGACGACCACATCTACCCTTGTTTATATTGTATACCGAAACCACGAAGACATACAACTTTTTCAAATGTCAGAAATTTGAGATAATTTATTGCATTCTTAGTTAGGGGTTTGTAGTAACTGGCTGGACCTTTGGACCGACGAGTTTGCAAACTTGATGGGAACCGCTGCCTCATAGCGTTCTCTGCTATGGGTTTGTAGTAGACGGTGGGGCCATGGGACCAACGAGTTTACAAACTGCCTGGGGCCCAAAACTTCCAAAATGTAGGTTCGGGTTCGGCTCAGGGCATCGGCAGATCTGACTACCATCGTTATAGTCCTGGCCTGCAGGAATTTTCTTGTTCCCCGCAAAACAATTCGGCCCTGCTCATAGAAGAAATTGTCTCATTCAGATATATTGAAAAATAATGATAAGGTGCTAACATAATATTCAATATTTATATAGTGCCCTTTATAATTTCTAAAACTACCCTAAGGCGCTTTACAGCGTATAATAATAGAGGTACAACTACATGTACAGTTATGAATAAAGAAGATAAATTTAGTTTTTAATCTTATAATGAAGAATATTTTAGACTTTTATTTTTTAAATCGACATAATTTAAAGATTAAGTCGACAGGATTTGAGAATATATCGACGTCTTCATTGATGATGTGGAGATCTTTTAGAAATTATGCCAACATACTTTGATAATTTGATGTCAAAGATACATTAACTTCTTCTAAAGTATGAATGTAGAACTGGAGAACTGCGACGAATCACAGGAGAGAGTAGCCGATATATGGCTGGGGAAACATATTTATTCATGGCTAATATTAAAATGACGCAATTAGAAATCAGTTCATGATGACGACAATGATTTTTGTTAATGTAAACTTTTAATTCCGTTTAAAGTCCCGAATAAGAAGTTTATAGATAAACAGTACTCTATATCTACTTAGAAAACACTGCTTCTTAGGAAAAAAACATGGATGGTGCAAATGATTTTGCAAATGTAACAATCTCCCTTTACAGGACAGACTACAAAACTTGTTAATGCTTATGGATGTAGAATAGAGAAAGGTGTGCATGATAAGGAAATTATAATCAAGGGGCTTTCAAATTGGGTAAAACCCAAGGCTTCCCGAAGGTTTCGCACCAATTTGAAAATTCTGACAGTGGATATTTCTGTCATATACAGACAGGAATGAAAGTAGTATTCATAACTACCAAATTATGTAGTGGAAATCGAAATCACAAGGACTTACCGTTCGGACACACATGACAACAGTTGCCAGGTTCTACTATGGCATCTACACACAGGAGTGGTTCGGTAGTACATTTGTTGAGAGAGCAGTGCACCATATTGGAATATGAGTCACATTGGCACCTCTCACATGGGGATGGGTAGAAAATCCCCTCCGAATAAAACTTCTTCTGATAAATACAGCCAGAAAACCTGCATGTTGGTTCTCCTCCCCCCGAGCATCTGCATATTTTCCATTCATCAACTCTTACGTCCAGACCATACGGAATGGTCAAGTTACCATATCGGCAGTTTGGTCCTGTTAGGGTAAATATTGAATATGCCATTAGGAACAGCGGCACGTCCGATCAAATATCGGAAAAGACACTAAAAAATGGTAAAATAAACATATAAACAAAAAAGAATATTGTTAATGTGCACTCATAGATATAGGCATTCAAGAATAGTAACTGTTTTAACACAGGCAAAACAACCTTACCATTGGGACAACGTCGACAGCCACTAGCGAAAGAGACAGGGTCAACACACTGATTTCCTACATCTGGATAAGGACAATCTTGATAAATACACGAAATCCGTCCAGATTGGCAGCTGCACGTTGAGCACGGATCGGACGGGATTCCATCTCCCTGGTTGTAGATTGTTCCATTCTTCGAACATGTGGGAGGGGTTATATGGGGTGTAGGGTAGACAGGACGGTTTTCCAGAACAAATGCTGAGGTTGCGCTTAAACATGTCACCACGAAAACCATTGTGTTGACATCCATGATTGGAACTATCCCGAACAAGAGAACAAGAGTTCTTATCTGTCTTGCACATATCTCCTATCACACGTGTTTCTTCTCACAGCCCATTTCCAAATATATTTTTTTCCTTTTTTAAAATGTAATCGACCAAACATATCAATCACATACTGCAAAACACTCTAATTTCTTGCGATCGATATTTTTGCGTTCTTTTATGTGTTGTTCAATCACGGATTCAAACATCTCACCTGCAGTTGTTGTTTCATGACCTGGAACAAAAACATCCGATAAAACATTTGAGAAAGGATTGTCAAATAAGGCTCCCAATAAAAATCATTCTATACACGATTATTATTGGAATTTCACGAGTCATATTACATGCAGTACAAAGTGTTTGATGATTATGTCTATATAGTAACGCACTTTAATACTATGAAGATTTACATGGAGGTCTTATAAATGTCTCTTAGTATAAACCGTATTTTATTTCGTAAACTTGCAGTTACAATATACAGACAATTATTTATTACATACATGTAATAGGATCCAGAAACAAGTTATTAAACTTATATCAATCTGTTTCCTTAGCAGATATAATAATGTATAACAGAGACTTGAAGTGGAAGAAAGAGGAGAAGAAATAGGAAGAGAAGAAAGAATAGCATTTGCCAATGTACAAAACGTTAACCTATGTAAATGTCACTGATGTCATAACGGATGTATAACGTTGAAAGGTTTATGCCGTGTACTACTACAAAGATTCCTCTTAAAGAGTCCCGTACCACTGCCAAAAACTGTAATGAAGTATTGAAAACTTCTGCATTACTGTGCTTTAAATAAATCCTTTTTGAAAAGAAAACCAAACCTTGCGTTACTTTTATAAGAAATAATAAAGGTGACCTAAACAACATATAATCAACAACGTTGATCTGGGTGTACAATTTGAGCGGGCTCACACCGACGAGATTCAATCCTTGTTTGTTTGAGAGGTTTTACCGCGTCACCACCGAGTAATCGGATTATCCAGCTGATGACGGATTCGAACCCTGGACACCATATTGTTATACTTTCGCTCTAACCGATTGATCTACCTGTTCAACGGAAATGCCCTGGGGAACCTGCTATAGTTATATCCAAGCTGAGATTAGGGGGAGGCTACTATATATAGGACAAGCCACAGAACAGTGGGACAGTGATCCTTAAGGAAGTTAAGGGGAGGCTACTGTATATAGGACAAGCCACAGAACAGTGGTACAGGGATCCTTAACGAAGTTAAGGGGGTGTTACTGTATATAGGACAAGCCACAGAACAGTGGTACAGGGATCCTTAACGAAGTTAAGGGGGTGTTACTGTATATAGGACAAGCCACAGAACAGTGGGGCAGTGATCCTTATGGAAGTTAAGGGGAAGTGACCGTATAAAGGACAAGCCACAGAACAGTTGGACAGGGATCTTTATGGAAGTTAAGGGGAAGTTACTGTGTATAGGACAAGCCACAGAACAGTGGGACAGGGATCCTTAAGGAAGTTAAGGGGAGGTTACTGTATATAGGACAATCCACAGAACAGTGGGACAGGGATCCTTAAGGAAGTTAAGGGGAGATTACTGTATATAGGACAAGCCACAGAACAGTGGGGCAGTGATCCTTATGGAAGTTAAGGGGAAGTGACCGTATAAAGGACAAGCCACAGAACAGTTGGACAGGGATCTTTATGGAAGTTAAGGGGAAGTTACTGTGTATAGGAAAAGCCACAGAACAGTGGGACAGGGATTTTTATGGAAGTTAGGGGGAAGTTACTGTGTATAGGACAAGCCACAGAACAGTGGGACAGGGATCCTTAGCAATATCTTCGTCGGTTACCTTTTAGATAGGATAAGATATCCGGCTCTGTTTATGAAAAAAACCTCTGGATGATTTATATATTCATAATTCTACACTATCTAATCGACCTCTCAAAGGTTATATTTTTCGAATATTTTTGCGAAGGCAAATGTCATATCAGATGACTTAAAACTATATCTTTAAGTCAAAATCATGTTACACTGTTGCTAACTACATGGTTTAATAATACGTTAAAATAGAAATACACATAGCAATACTTTCGTCCTTTACAATTCATACACATTTAAGTAAACAAATAAAAAATGGTAAACAATAAGTAAGTTTTCTTTAAGTATTTAATTCAAATATAAATTTCGAGGACTTCCTTATATGTATCTACAAGGTTATATATTTTATATATTCTTCAATTGAATATTTGTTCACAACTTTTGAGGCTGGACCTGGTTGGCTGTCAATTCTTCCAGAGGAAATATAACAAAGGTGATGGTGCCTTTAAACACTTGGATCCGTAGAAATCAGATAAGACATCTCGATCTTAAAATCTTACGTGATGAAATTTTAAGATTAATCAAACAAATATCTTTTAAATTGTAAATTTTGGAAAGAAGAAAGTTTCTTTTTCAAATTCAAGTTGAGGTTAACAATTTCGCAATTATCAATTCGATATATATGTTAAAACATTTGCACAGCTCAGTAACATAGACTTGAAAGTCATGTTTCGTTTTTGTTTCACAACAATAACCGATATATTTTGAAAGTATAGGTAACAGACTTTAAAAACAATCCAGGGATTACCATACACAGAGGATGTGACCATTACAATAGATATGCCTACTGCACAGGACGGAACCATCACAATGACGGGCCCATTTTTATTTTCACAATTTCAAAATTGTAGTGTAGAAAAGTGTATATTAGTTACATAAAATATATTAGACAAGTGGTTTTTATATAAGAACGACATTAAGTTTGCATAATGATATTCTGAATTATTGTTATGATCAAGAAAACAAGCGAAATAAATATCTTTTATAACAAAATGAATAAAGCATGAAATTGCATGTGTTTGATCCCATATACTATTAGTAGTATCGCGACATAAGTTTTCTTCTAATTTAACGATTGCACTGATTTTCGCATTCAAATAATTATACAGATACCCTATTTTGTGTGCATATACTTATGTATTATATATTCTCTATTTACTGGTTACTTTAGTATATATTATCCCACATACCACATTATATAGGCAATGTTACATTACATATCTTAAAATGAAAAAAAAGGGAATGAACTCGTACACTACAGGTGAATATATTCACCCTTCCACTATAGGGGATTGCGTAGATATGTACAGTCCATACATGAATATGGTTATAAAATGTCTCAAAATATAACATAGATCTTATAAAAGTCTTGATTTCTGGGGCATAAAAAATGGAAGGAAGATAAGAATGGTAATAAGGTTACATATATAAAAGACACAAGGTCAAGAAGCTTTACACATAAACTCTCGGGAGCTTGTATTTCGACAATCATTGTAAATATAATTAAGTACTAATTGTAATGGGGACCATAACAGAAGTCCCTCAAACCCCCGCAGTTATGTTCGCAGTGCCAAAATACACCGTCATATGAAATATGAGCAAAATGGACCAATATTTGATTTCGACCAATCAGACCACCGTGGCGGCCATCTTGGTTGACCGATCGGAAAATGAGAGGTTATTTGCACATCCAATTACCTTGATGAACACGTGTGTAAAGTTCATTTATTTCCATCAGATAGTTTTCGAGAAATGCGTCGGAAACTTTTACGGCGGGAGAAATAGAAGAAGAAGAAGAAGAAGAAGAAGAAGAAGAAGAAGAAGAAGAAGAAGAAGAAGAAGAAGAAGAAGAGGAAGAAGAAGAAGAAGAAGAAGAAGATAAGAAGAAGAGGATAATATGGTAAGATAGAAAACTCAGATTTCGAAAATGTTTGAAAAAACAACAAACTCAGGATAAAGCAGCCTTTGTTAATGTTATATTTATCTTATTAGCACTTTCGCACCTTTCTGGTACATTCAACCATCCACTTACGTATGCTATTTCTTTAAATTGGCAAATTGAAAGTTGATATCACTTTCAAAATTAATCGAATACTAAATAGTATTGACATCCAAAAGCAAACTCCATATAAAACGGTATAACACATCATTTCAATATATATGACGTGTAAAGCGATCGGAAAATACCATATGAGGACATATGTATTGCAACAATCAGTCGATACTCCAGTGGTTACGTTCACCTTCGCACTTTGCACCCCAGGAATATGTCTTAGCAGAATTTTAGGCACGCGGGTAGTTCTTTGTTTGCTCTCAAGTAAACAATATACTTGACCAATAGCTAGGCTGATACATGTCCTTTCAAGGTTACAGAGCAGCGACACCCGACTTCAGAGCCAGTCAATTTTACCGTTACGCGACCGAGAGATAATTTGATATACATCAAGTCCAAATGGTGGCGCACAGCGAACAATCGAATTTGCGTTTGACATATTTCAGGCATGCAGAGGGGAAAGTGAACATAACCCCTGGAGTACCGAGAATGACCCACCTCAAATCAAGATGATAACATATATGATGACACATGTAACTATACAATTGTCAAGTAAACAGAGACATTCTACATGAACTTCAATAAAATCTAGTTATTGATGAAACAAAGCGAATATTTGTAAAACCATGTGAATTATATTTCACAAAGTGTGAGATATTTTCAGCACTTTTGGACTTCATTGGAAGTTTTACAATTTTGAACGATGTGCACGCGTATATGAAGGCTTTCGACCATTGTTTTGACATAAAGTACCGTTTAATTTTCGTAAGTAGCGCCTTGTCTCCATGACAATTCAAGCGTCAACTTTAAAACAAAGATTTGAACAATATTAGGTCTAGGTTGCTATAAAACTTATTCCAGTTTTGTTTTTCGACACTTTGCCTACTCACATACATTTATATGTACAGTGTAAGTACGTGCTGGCTCGTTTGTCTCTTCGAATTTTTCGCTTCACCTCAGATACAAGCTGTGAAAAAAAATTCTTACACGTTCATCCAATTAATTCTTCCCATTGATAGCTGCAGGAATGGTGCAATATTATCCGGGATATTGCCTATGCATATATAGCTAACTACACCCATAATATAAACTATGGGTGAATTGACAGACGAGGCTAGTATTTGTGAGCTAACATTATGGGTGTATTGACAGACAAGGCTAGCATTTGTGAGCTAACATTATGGGTGTATTGACAGACGAGGCTAGTATTTCTAAGCTAACATTATGGGTGTATTGGCAGACGAGGCTAGGATTTGTGAGCTAACATTATGGGTGTATTGGCAGACGAGGCTAGGATTTGTGAGCTAACATTATGGGTGTATTGGCAGACGAGGCTAGTATATGTGAGCTAACATTATGGGTGTATTGGCAGACGATGCTAGAATTTGTGAGCTAACATTATGGGTGTATTGACAGACGAAACTAGTATTTGTGAGCTAACATTATGGGTGTATTTGCAGACGAGGCTAGTATTTGTGAGCTAACATTATGGGTGTATTGGCAGACGATGCTAGTATTTGTGAGCTAACATTATGGGTGTATTGACAGACGATGCTAGTATTTGTGAGCTAACATTACTATTCACACAAACAGCCCAAACCATTGATCAGTGAGTGTATGACTAATTTCAGCGAGCAGTACTAGTACCATACATAAGTTTGGTAAACTTGTGTATTAATAATTTGATAATTAACTGTGCACAGACTACAGTATATCCCGGATCAACCTGTGCATATCCGCCCGCTTCGGGCCATATCCGTTTGACTTCCGGATTAATACTTCAGACATCAATATGCAATACAACATATCCAGGTGTATTGTTAACGCCTTTCATTGTATTTATCTTAAAATAGAATGTGATTATATTAACATGAAATATAAATCTACTGCGTGATTTTAATATGTGTAATTTCTGCTTATATTTTTTATGTTATCAAATGACCAACTCCATATCATTCTCCGTTTCAGCCCGAGAGCTGATATGGATCGAATACTTTTTGCGGATTATGACATGGATATGTCATATTCATAACCTTTCAATACTGTTTATAAGAAATATCAATTTCTTGAGTAGATGTCTTATAAATATATCGTATAACATCTCTTATAAAGGTAAGTATAAAGGATGGCTCAGTCATGGCGCACGAGATTCTCACGAGATTGAGAATTATATAGTGCCGAGTGGAAATGATTCCCCGCGATGAAACCCCATCAACCATTTATATTAAAATGTTCATTAGTAACAGTATATACATCGTATATCACTAAAAACACGTTCATAATGCAAACTAATAATTACAAACAAATAATGAATCAAATAGTTTGGAACAAACCTAACTCAGTAAATATGAAGACAATGGTTTTCTCCACATTTCCTGACAGCATGCTCTGTCAGAACGGTTTATAATGTATTCAAACTAAAATAACGTTTTTTGTGAAATATCTTATTAATCACAAACTTTTTTGGATAAAAGTTACTGGTATTTCAAATATTTTACAATCTTATGTCTTATATAATATTTAAGATAAGATGTATTGTATAATTTTTGTAAAAGATTATACCAGTGAAAAAAAAATGTAACATGTCGAAAGACCACATATTGCATGAGATATATCTTATAAAGAAAATAATATATCAGATATCTTCGAAGATGTCTCGTATATACAATATGGAATATGAACAAGAAAAACGCATGGCCAGACTGGGATTTGAACCAAGGGTCCTCATACTAACTACTCTAAGACGGCTCTACCAACTGGACACGATCGACCTATATATAGCTAGTCCAGTTCCGCTACACACGTACGTATGACATAAATAAGTTGCAATTCTATTTACTAAAAGTTCGAAAATTAATTCAAGCTAACTGTTAGTAGAAGACAAGTGACGTCATGATTTACTTTCTACCCTCCCAAAAGTTAAGTAATCCCTAATTTTATAATCTATTTCCCTCGCCATTTTTTCGTGTAAATGTCCCGCCCAGTTTATTGAACTGCTATATGATCTTCGAAGTTGTAAATATTTAGTCAAGACCAAAAATATCAGGGGTGGCCGGAAAGAGATTCATGATCTTCACTTCTTTCGACTTTTCTTGCGTTTCTGTAAGACGGATTATTACTTATCATGTCATAGATATGTAGCGGAACTGGACTGGGTCGATCGGAGGGTCCCGGGTTCGAACCCCGGTCTGGCCGTGCATTTCTCCTCTCCTGTTACAGATATGTTTCACATGATGGTATACACTTTGTTGTAACAAACGAATTTATTGAAAGGTCAATTTGGGACAGGTTAGTTTTGTCCATGATACCGGGACATATTCGTCCCATGCAATACATGGACAGTCGTGAAAAGAAGGGAAAATCTTGCGTTGTATGCTTTATGAAGTCATAATTATGCTGATTGCCGAACTTTCCCCAAGAATATTATACAATTATGGACTTCATGTGAGGTCTATCCCTGATTTACAAACCTGGTTTGAACAATGTTCACAGAAGCCGAAGGCCGAGGTGAATTTCTTTTCCAGACCAGGTCCGTAAATCAGGGATAAACCGAAACTGAAGTCCACAATTGTTTTATTATATGACATTTTACAATGAGATTAAAAAAAATGCAATTCATAAACACATGGATGACATGTACTATTTTGGAATCACAGAGTGAAGGACTTCAAATACAAAATAACATACACAAAAATTGAATTTTAGATTCAATTCATGTGATATTCATTTTCCCGCCTTTTCTTCGTCTGCTGGATAACCGAACTACTCGGTAGTGAAGCGGACGTAAAACATATCAATCAATTAATAAAACAATCATCAAGATTTTTCTATTCATAGAACGAGGTCTGTAACATATTTACAGACTCGTCATAAGACGTCGCTCCTCGAATGAGGGCTGGGAATTAGCACAAGTCATATAATAAAGGCTAATACTGCCTGTCTGAGCTTGCCCCAACGCCATCCAATCTTCCGACAGCAAAAGCTAGATAATTATTTAAATACATGTACTTGTCTGCCATATTGCTATTATTTTATGAAATGCATTGAAATTGTCTTCCAAATGGTTAACAAATGTCAGAGTTCTAAGTCTGTTGTCCAGAACGACTTTAATAAAAATGGGCCGAACTTGCCCCGGTCTCCCTATTAATTTACAAGATATCTCAGTAATAAAACTGAAGTGAAAATATGAAATTCATGATCGATGTTGCTTTCCTTAATTACATTTTAGATGTTGGGTTGCAATAAGGAATCGGAGTAGTCGGAGAACACCAGTGCGACATGTATTCGGAAATCAGGGGCGTTTCTAGGATATTTGAAAGAGGAGGCGTAGAATCAAATCTTTTGGACCTTTTTCTTGCTAAAAAACATAAAATAATTGTGAAATGTAATAATGTTACGGTTCCTGACTTGGAGCATGTATATTTTATAGTTTAAGTGTCAGGGTGTTTATGTTGTTAATTAATGAATATGATAAATTGCCATATTCAATATAATATTAGCAGATGACGATATTATTTTTTTTTTTTTATTTTTTTTTTTGAAAAGGGGGGGGGGGGGGGGGGGGGCGGCGTACGCCCATTACGCCCTCACCTGGACCCGCCCCTGGAAATATGTTGAAAAGCATTGTTAGTTAATTAAGTCTAGGAAAGCTGCAGTGATACCGGGCTCTCCCTGTTTGTCTGCCGAGTTTTGCCGAGCGCTACCGGACAGTGCCGGTGTTGTCACCTGGCTGTAATTAGCATTATATAACATACATCCGAATGTTAGGCAACAGTGTCTAACAGCTGAGCTGCCCTCACTGGAACCGGG
>NW_018405927.1:0-238 GCF_002113885.1 Mizuhopecten yessoensis
CTCTCTTATATACAATGACTGACCTACAGATTCTATGACAGTCAGGCCTCTCTTATATACATTGACTGATTTACAGATTCTATGACACTCAGACCTCACTCATATACAATGACTGACCTACAGATTCTATGACAGTCAGACCTCACTCATATACAATGACTGACCTAATTGTTCAATGACAGTCAGACCTCTTTCATATACAATGACTGATCTACAGATTCTATGACAGTCAGACCTC
>NW_018405927.1:3560-29108 GCF_002113885.1 Mizuhopecten yessoensis
ACAAATTTCGAGTGAACGGCTAAGGATGTTTTCATTTAAAATATATATATATACTATGAAGAAATGTTTCATTGTATTTCAATTTCTTTAATACAGTCTAGTTTTAAATGGAGACCTTGACTTCACATAAGAAATTTTCCCTCAACAACGGATTGATTTGTTCAAATTTCCTCTGTTTAATGTTTCATTGTATTTTAATTTCTTTAATACAGTCTAGTTTTAAATGGAGACCTTGACTTCACATAAGAAATTTTCCCTCAACAACGGATTGATTTGTTCAAATTTCCTCTGTTTAAGCCACAATTACCGCTCCAACATGGCATCAAATCATCCATCTCAAAAACTCCATATTAGGAAAGGAGAGGAACCAGCAATAAAAGACATTAACAGATGACAACATTATTCGGGGCAAATAAACGACTTCACAGAGCGCTCTATCAGATACTTACTGTGAGCAGAGGTTTGGTAAAATACCAAAGGTTAATTAATTTCTGATGCAACATCATGCTACTAACAGTTACAGTTGATGCCCTCGTGTAGCGCCACAGTACAAAATACAATGCAGGCCTTGAGCCTGACATGTTTTGTACCTTCAATGTCATTCTTCTTCTAAGTTTGCTTTTCTATCAAGAATTAAAATTTTAATAGATTTTGGTTGTCTTGTCTGCAAAGTTACAAGGTCAGTATATATCCTGGCTGTAATTGCTACATGACAGCATATTCAACACTGATGTAAATAATTTATTATACACTGTTTCACCACATCTTTCAGCACCATTGATATCAATCAAAACTACATTATGTTTCCAGGTCATTTGAAGGAAAGCACTTATCCTGTAGCTGTCTTGTATAAACATCATTGGGTAGAGAGGATGAAACAAAAAACTTCAAATATTGCATGAAAAAACTATTTCTAGTAACAACCACCTTGACCTTTGGCATGGTGATCTCAAAGGAAATTCCAGGTATCCTCATTTCAAAAACGCTTTGTATGGTATGGTGGCATATTACTGCCATCGAGTATCTGACTTACGACTTAGTGATGTCGACAAGATTTCTAAATTATGTCGACATAATATGAGAAGATGTCGACATCACAAAAGAAGATGCTGACATAAACAGAAAAATATGTCGACTTGCTAGGTTACTTGCCGAGATAATATATCTACGATAATTATCTAGCAAGTCGGAAAGTCGGCTTTCGTTCGTGTTTGTCTAATTACCTCCGTTAACACAAGCAATGTCAAGAACTGTTGCCTGCTAAGAGCACACGTACTGAGGATTCAGGTTTGTTTCTTCTCAGGTTTCTTGACCAGATGTCGACATCTTTTAGTTAGGATGTCGACATTAACAACTGACAAGTTGGTGTCATATCCGAGGACAAACACGATATAAAGCCGACTTTCCGACTTGCTAGATAATTATCGTAGATATATTATTTCGGCAAGTTAATGAGCAAGTCGACATATTCTTCACTTTATGTTGACATCTTGTTATATTATGTCGCCATCATTCAGTCGTTAGTCGGCAACTCGATGGCAGAAATATGTCACCATATTATGGAAACTGTAAATTCATACTAGTGTATATAGGTATAAAGTCATATATAAAACAATAACTTCAAGATGCACAGTAAAAATGTATTTCAGTGTAAAAGACACATTTCATCAAATATCAATTAATTCAAAATTGTCAAATAACACTCATTTCATCGCAAGGGTATACAAACACAAAGTGTATTGAGCCAGATCACAACGTTGGTATTAGGTATATGACCACTGCAGTAATGGACTCATTGCATTGACGCCACATGGACCAAACAAGATTGCTGAAAAACACCTGGTGAATGTCATTTTAGATGCCAATGAATGCATGGGAAAACTCAGCCAAAGTCACAGGCTGATTTGACAGTTGATGTAGCCGACATTGCATCTTGTCCTAATTGTGCTCGATGGGAATTTGTCAGGTGATACTGCAGGCAATGGCAACTCATCCACATTCTGCTGAGTCAGGAAATGAGTCACAATGCTTGCAACGTGTGGTATAATTTTGTCATGTTGCAACATAATGTGATGTTGTTGCACGAACGAGATGATATACGTTTGCTGGTTCTCATGGTGGTGGGTGAACTGATCATATTTCCATCAATGACCACCAGAGGCATTCTGACATTCATTGTTATACTACCCTGAAGACCATCACATTACCTCTCCTGAGCAGACAATGTTCCATTGTCCTAAACAAAACCTCTTCAACGTACATGAATGGTACATTCTGGAGCTGCCATCACTACTGTCCAAGCTGAACCGAGACTCATATGAGAACAAAATACATGGCCGATTCCATCTAGTAAAGCAGAGATGTCTCCAGCACCAATCAAGACATGCAACACGTGCACGTTGTTACAAAACAGGACGCATAGCTGGATATTGTAGATCAATGTACTATTCACACAGACAGTTTCTCACAGTTCTTCGGCTAATATTCCGTAATCCAGGTAGGTATGCATATTGCCATAAAGATGCAGTTTGGAAGCAGTTCTGCGAGTATATAACGTGGATGTCATTGTCCTGATGTGATGATATCATCAGTGGACTTCCTGAACGAGGGCAGTCCCTGGTGTTACCAGACTGCTGGAAATCTGTCCATAAGGCATGAATAGTGTTCTGATGCGCACCAAAGCATCTAGTAACAACATTTTGGGCAATACCAGTCTGAATCATACCAACCACGTGGTTGTAGACATTTTCACTCAGTCTAAGATAGCTAACCAATCAACCAAGAACAAGTTTGATATTCTGTTTGTCTTTGATGTTAAGAATTACATAACAGTAACAAAGTCGGTAAAGATGGTTAAAATTGAATACTAGTAGAGAAAAATGCGAAATTTGGTACATGCATAAAGACAAAAGTGTGAGCATGCAGATAACGCATTCACCCATGAAGTTTGTGAACACATGTTATTTGCCTAGTTTCATTCTGAAAATTTATTATAACTGTAAATTTATTTTCATGTGCACACAGTTTCATTTTTGCATCAATACATGTATATACATGTATACTTATAATCAACAATGGCCTTTGACCTCATTTGCCAAGTCAGACCATTATTGACCTAACACTTGGTGAAAGTCAGTCAGACCATTACTGTCCTTACACCTGGTGATGGTCAGTCAGACCATTACTGACCTAACATTCGGTAATGGTCAGTCAGAACATTATTGACCCAACACTTGGTGATGGTCAGTCAGACCAAAACTGACCTAACACTTGGCAATGGTCAGTCAGACCATTTTACTGACCTAACACTTGGTAATAGTCAGTCAGACCGTTACTGACTTAACACTTGGTGATGGTCATTCCAACCATGACAGACCTACCACTTGGTGATGGTCAATCAAAGACCATGATAGACCTAGCACTTAGTGATGGTCAGGCAGACCATTACTGACTTAACACTTGGTGATGGTCAATCAAAGACCATGATAGACCTAGCACTTGGTGAGCGTCAATCAGACCGTTATTGACCTTACTTACACTTAGTGTCTTAGTGATAGTGAGTCAGACCATAACTGACCTAACACTTGAAAATGGTCAGTCAGACCTGGTAATGGCCAGTCAGACCTTTACTGACATAACACTTGGTAATAGTAAGTCAGACCATATCTGACTTAACACTTGGTGATGGTCAATCAGACCATGACAGACCTACCACTTGGTGATGGTCAATCAAACCATGACAGACCTACCACTTGGTGATGGTCAATCAGACCGTTACTGACCTTACTTACACTTAGTGTAGTCAGACCATTACTGACCTAACACTTGGTAATGGCCAGTCAGACCATTGCTAACCTAACAATAAGTAATGGTCAGTCAGACCTTTACTGACCTAACACTTGGTAATAGTCAGTCAGACCATTACTGACTTAACACTTGGTGATGGTCAGTCAGACCATGATAGACCTAGCACTTGGTGATGGTCAATCAGACCGTTACTGACCTTACTTACACTTAGTGTCTTAGTGATGGTGAGTCAGACCATAACTGACCTATCATTTGGTAATTGTAAGTTAGACCATTACTTATCTAACAATTGGTGATGGTCAATCAGACCATGACAGACCTACCACTTAGTGATGGTCAGGCAGACCATTTTACTGACCTAACACTTGGTAATGGTCATATGGCCATTTAACTGACCTAACACTTGGTAATGGTCAGTCAGACCATTACTGACTCATACTTGTTAACGGTCAGTCAGACCATTACTGACCTAACACTTGGTAATGGCAAGTCAGACCATTACTAACCTAACAAGTGGTAATGGTCAGTCAGACCTTTACTGACCTAACACTTGGTAAAAGTCAGTCAGACCATTACTGACTTAACACTTGGTGATGGTCAGTCAGACCATGGCTATCCCAAAACTTGGTAATGGCCAGTCAGACCATTACTGACCTAACAAATGGTTAAGGTCAGTCAGAGCTTTACTGACCTAACACTTGGTAATAGTAAGTCAGACCATTACTGACTTAACCCTTGGTGATGGTCAGTCAAAACATGACAGACCTACCACTTGGAGATGGTCAATCAGACCATTACTGACCTTACACTTAGTGTCTTAGTGATGGTGAGACAGACCATAACTGACCTATCATTTGGTAATTGTCAGTTAGACCATTACTTATCTAACAATTGGTGATGGTCAATCAGACCAAGACAGACCTACCACTTGATGATGGTCAGTCAGACCATTACGTACCTAACAATTGGTGATCGCCAGTCAGACCCCTCAGACCCCTACTGACCTAACACTTGGTAATTGTCAGTCAGAAAATTACTGTCCTAACCCCTGGTGATGGTCAGTCAGACCATAACCGACCTAACACTTGGTAATGGTCAGTCAGACCATGACAGACCTACCACTTGGTGATGGTCAATCAGGCCATTACTGATCTTACTTACACTTAGTGTCTTAGTGATGGTGAGTCAGACCATAACTGACCTAACACTTGGTAATGGTCAGTCAGACCATGACAGCCCTACCACTTGGTGATGGTCAATCAGACCGTTACTGATCTTACTTACACTTAGGGTCTTAGTGATGGTGAGTCAGAACATAACTGACCTATCATTTGGTAATTGTCAGTTAGACCATTACTTATCTAACAATTGGTGATGGTCAATCAGACCGTTACTGATCTTACTTACACTTAGGGTCTTAGTGATGGTGAGTCAGATGACCTAACACTTGGTGAAAGTCAGTCATACCATTACTGTCCTTACACCTGGTGATGGTGAGTCAGACCATTACTGACCTAACACTTGGTAATGGCCAGTCAGACCATGGCTATCCCAAAACTTGGTAATGGCCAGTCAGACCTTTACTGACCTAACACTTGGTAAAGGTCAGTCAGAGCTTTACTGACCTAACACTTGGTAATAGTAAGTCAGACCATATCTGACTTAACACTTGGTGATGGTCAATCAAACCATGACAGACCTACCACTTGGAGATGGTCAATCAGACCATTACTGACCTTACACTTAGTGTCTTAGTGATAGTGAGTCAGACCATAACTGACCTAACATTTGGTAATTGTCAGTCAGACCATTACTTATCTAACAATTGGTGATGGTCAATCAGACCATGACAGACCTACCACTTGATGATGGTCAGTCAGACCATTACTTACCTAACAATTGGTGATCGCCAGTCAGACACCTCAGACACCTACTGACCTAACACTTGGTAATTGTCAGTCAGACAATTACTGTCCTAACACCTGGTGATGGTCAGTGAGACCATAACTGACCTAACACTTGAAAATGGTCAGTCAGACCATTTTACTGACCTAACACTTGGTAATGGTCAGCCAAACCATTAGTGTCCTAACACTTGGTGATGGTCAGTCAGACCATTACTGACTAACACCTGGTGATGATCAGTCAGACCATTACTGACCTAACACTTGGTAATAGTCAGTCAGACCATTACTGACTTAACAATTGGTGATGGTCAGTCAGACCATTACTGACTTAACACTTGGTGATGGTCAGTCAGACCATGACAGACCTACCACTTGGTGATGGTCAATCAAACCATTACTGACCTTACTTACACTTAGTGTCTTAGTGATGGTGAGTCAGACCATAACTGACCTATCATTTGGTAATTGTCAGTCAGACCATTACTTATCTAACAATTGGTGATGGTCAATCAGACCATGACAGACCTACCACTTAGTGATGTCAGGCATACCATTAATGACCTAACACTTGGCAATGGGCAGTCAGACAGTTACCGTCCTAACACCTGGTGATGGTCAGTCAGACCATTACTGACCTAACACTTGGTAATGGTCAGTCAGACCATTACTGACCTAACACTTGGAAATGGCTAGTCAGACCATTACTAACCTAACAATTGGTAATGGTCAGTCAGACCATTACTGACCTAACATTTGGTAATAGTCAATCAGACCATTACTGTCGTTACACCTGGTGATGGTCAGTCAGACCATTACTGCCCTAACATTTGGTAATGGTCAGTCAGACCATTATTGACCCAACACTTGGTGATGGTCAGTCAGACCATGGCTATCCCAAAACTTGGCAATGGTCAGTCAGACCATTTTACTGACCTAACACTTGGTAATGGTCAGTCAGACCATCATTGTCCTAACACTTGGTGATGGTCAGTCAGACCATAACTGACTAACACCTGGTGATAGTCAGTCAGATCATTACTGACCTAACACTTGGTAATGGTCAGCCAGACCATTACTGTCCTAACACTTGGTGATGGTCAGTCAGACCATTACTGACTCACACTTGTTAATGGTCAGTCAGACCATTACTGACCTAACACTTGGTAATGGCCAGTCAGACCATTACTAACCTAACAAGTGGTAATGGTCAGTCAGACCATTACTGACCTAACACTTGGTAATAGTCAATAAGATCATTATTGACCTAACATTTGGTAATAGTCAGTCAGACCATTTTACTGACCTAACACTTGGTAATGGTCAGTCAGACCATTACTGACCCATACTTGTTAACGGTCAGTCAGACCATTACTGACCTAACACTTGGTAATGGAAAGTCAGACCATTACTAACCTAACAATTGGTAATGGTCAGTCAGACCTTTACTGACCTAACACTTGGTAATAGTCAGTCAGACCATTACTGACTTAACACTTGGTGATGGTCAGTCAGACCATGACAGACCTACCACTTGGTGATGGTCCATCAGACCATTACTGACCTTACTTACACTTAGTGTCTTAGTGATGGTGAGTCAGACCGTAACTGACCTATCATTTGGTAATTGTCAGTCAGACCATTACTTATCTAACAATTGGTGATGGTCAATCAGACCATGACAGACCTACCACTTAGTTTTGGTCGGGCAGACCATTTTACTGACCTAACACTTGGTAATGGTCAGTCAGACCATTACTGACTCACACTTAATAATGGTCTGTCAGACCATTACTGACCTAACACTTGGTAATGGTCATATGACCATTTTACTGACCTAACACTTGGTGATGGTCAATCAGACCATTACTGACCTTACACTTAGTGTCTTAGTGATGGTGAGTCAGACCATAACTGACCTAACATTTGGTAATTGTCAGTCAGACCATTACTTATCTAACAATTGGTGATGGTCAATCAGACCATGACACCCTTCCACTTGATGATGGTCAGTCAGACCATTACTTACCTAACAATTGGTGATCGCTAGTCAGACACCTCAGACACCTACTGACCTAACACTTGGTAATTGTCAGTCAGACAATTACTGTCCTAACACCTGGTGATGGTCAGTCAGACCATAACTGACCTAACACTTGGTAATGGTCAGTCAGACCATTATTGACCTAACACTTGGTAATGGTCAGTCAGACCATTTTACTGACCTAACACTTGGTAATGGTCAGCCAAACCATTACTGTCCTAACACTTGGTGATGGTCAGTCAGACCATTACTGACTAACACCTGGTGATGGTCAGTCAGTCCATTACTGACCTAACACTTGGTAATAGTCAGTCAGACCATTACTGACTTAACAATTGGTGATGGTAAGTCAGACCATTACTGACTTAGCACTTGTTGATGGTCAGTCAGACCATGACAGACCTACCACTTGGTGATGGTCAATCAGACCATTACTGACCTTACTTACACTTAGTGTCTTAGTGATGGTGAGTCAGACCATAACTGACCTATCATTTGGTAATTGTCAGTCAGACCATTACTTATCTGACAATTGGTGATGGTTAATCAGACCATGACAGACCAACCACTTAGTGATGTCAGGCAGACCATTACTGACCTAACACTTGGCAATGGTCAGTCAGACAATTACCGTCCTAACACCTGGTGATGGTCAGTCAGACCATTACTGACCTAACACTTGGTAATGGTCAGTCAGACCATTATTGACCTAACATTTGGTAATGGTCAGTCAGACCATTTTACTGACCTTACACTTGGTAATGGTCAGTCCGACCATTACTGACTCACACTTGTTAATGGTCAGTCAGACCATTACTGACCTAACACTTGGTAATGGTTATATGACCATTTTACTGACCTAACACTTGGTAATGGTCAGTCAGACTATTACTGACTCACACTTGTTAATGGTCAGTCAGACCATAACTGACTTAACACTTGGTGATGGTCAGTCAAACCATGACAGACCTACCACTTGGAGATGGTCAATCAGACCATTACTGACCTTACACTTAGTGTCTTAGTGATGGTGAGTCAGACCATAACTGACCTAACATTTGGTAATTGTCAGTCAGACCATTACTTATCTAACAATTGGTGATGGTCAATCAGACCATGACAGACCTACCACTTGATGATGGTCAGTCAGACCATTACTTACCTAACAATTGGTGATCGGCAGTCAGACACCTCAGACACCTACTGACCTAACACTTGGTAATTGTCAGTCAGACAATTACTGTCCTAACACCTGGTGATGGTCAGTCAGACCATAACTGACCTAACACTTGGTAATGGTCAGTCAGACCATTACTGACCTAACACTTGGTAATGGTCAGTCAGACCATTTTACTGACCTAACACTTGGTAATGGTCAGCCAAACCATTACTGTCCTAACACTTGGTGATGGTCAGTCAGACCATTACTGACTAACACCTGGTGATGGTCAGTCAGTCCATTACTGACCTAACACTTGGTAATAGTCAGTCAGACCATTACTGACTTAACAATTGGTGATGGTAAGTCAGACCATTACTGACTTAGCACTTGTTGATGGTCAGTCAGACCATGACAGACCTACCACTTGGTGATGGTCAATCAGACCATTACTGACCTTACTTACACTTAGTGTCTTAGTGATGGTGAGTCAGACCATAACTGACCTATCATTTGGTAATTGTCAGTCAGACCATTACTTATCTGACAATTGGTGATGGTTAATCAGACCATGACAGACCAACCACTTAGTGATGTCAGGCAGACCATTACTGACCTAACACTTGGCAATGGTCAGTCAGACAATTACCGTCCTAACACCTGGTGATGGTCAGTCAGACCATTACTGACCTAACACTTGGTAATGGTCAGTCAGACCATTATTGACCTAACATTTGGTAATGGTCAGTCAGACCATTTTACTGACCTTACACTTGGTAATGGTCAGTCCGACCATTACTGACTCACACTTGTTAATGGTCAGTCAGACCATTACTGACCTAACACTTGGTAATGGTTATATGACCATTTTACTGACCTAACACTTGGTAATGGTCAGTCAGACTATTACTGACTCACACTTGTTAATGGTCAGTCAGACCATAACTGACTTAACACTTGGTGATGGTCAGTCAAACCATGACAGACCTACCACTTGGAGATGGTCAATCAGACCATTACTGACCTTACACTTAGTGTCTTAGTGATGGTGAGTCAGACCATAACTGACCTAACATTTGGTAATTGTCAGTCAGACCATTACTTATCTAACAATTGGTGATGGTCAATCAGACCATGACAGACCTACCACTTGATGATGGTCAGTCAGACCATTACTTACCTAACAATTGGTGATCGGCAGTCAGACACCTCAGACACCTACTGACCTAACACTTGGTAATTGTCAGTCAGACAATTACTGTCCTAACACCTGGTGATGGTCAGTCAGACCATAACTGACCTAACACTTGGTAATGGTCAGTCAGACCATTACTGACCTAACACTTGGTAATGGTCAGTCAGACCATTTTACTGACCTAACACTTGGTAATGGTCAGCCAAACCATTACTGTCCTAACACTTGGTGATGGTCAGTCAGACCATTACTGACTAACACCTGGTGATGGTCAGTCAGTCCATTACTGACCTAACACTTGGTTATAGTCAGTCAGACCATTACTGACTTAACAATTGGTGATGGTCAGTCAGACCATTACTGACTTAACACTTGGTGATGGTCAGTCAGACCATGACAGACCTACCACTTGGTGATGGTCAATCAGACCATTAATGACCTTACTTACACTTAGTGTCTTAGTGATGGTGAGTCAGACCATAACTGACCTATCATTTGGTAATTGTCAGTCAGACCATTACTTATCTGACAATTGGTGATGGTTAATCAGACCATGACAGACCAACCACTTAGTGATGTCAGGCAGACCATTACTGACCTAACACTTGGCAATGGTCAGTCAGACAATTACCGTCCTAACACCTGGTGATGGTCAGTCAGACCATTACTGACCTAACACTTGGTGATCGCCAGTCAGACCATTACTGACCTAACACCTGGTGATGGTCAGTCAGACCATTACTGACTCACACTTGTTAATGGTCAGTCAGACCATTACTGACCTAACACCTGGTAATGGCCAGTCAGACCATTACTAAACTAACAATTGGTAATGGTCAGTCAGACCATGACAGACCTAACACTTGGTAATAGTCAGTCAGACCATTACTGACTTAACACTTGGTGATGGTCAGTCAGAGCATGACAGACCTACCACTTGGTGATGGTCAATCAGACCATTACTGACCTTACTTACACTTAGTGTCTTAGTGATGGTAAGTCAGACCATTACTTATCTAACAATTGGTGATGGTCAATCAGACCATGACAGACCTACCACTTAGTGATGGTCAGGCAGACCATTACTGACCTAACACTTGGTGATCGCCAGTCAGACCATTACTTACCTAACACCTGGTGATGGTCAGTCAGACCATTACTGACCTAACACTTGGTAATGGTCAGTCAGACCATTATTGAACTAACACTTGGTAATTGTCAGTTAGACCATTTTACTGACCTTACGCTTGGTATTGGTCAGCCAGACCATTACTGACTAACACTTGGTAATGGATAGTCAGACCATTACTGACCTAACACTTGGTAATGGTCAGTCAGACCATTACTGTCCTAACACCTGGTGATGGTCAGTCAGACCATTTCTGTCCACACTACAGTTTGATTATCTCCGAGACCTGACCTGCTGTTGGGCTGTGATCACTATTTGTGATATGATCACTGTTAGATTACAATCAGTAGATGGTAGGTCCTTGGACCACAGATAATTTGATCTCACTAGAAATTGATTAGAATGAAGGGACAATTACTAATGAGAGGGTATATTAATTAATTTAGTCCTCCAGTTCTCTCTCTCAAGATTTATGTGACACCTGTTGAAGGCAATCAGTTACGTTCACAACTCTGTGTATTTACTCCAGTAACAGCTATCAGATGACACCACTTCCAACACAACCCTGCAACAATATTGTTTTCCATCAAAGTTTGAATGAAATCTATACTTTCAGCTGATTCAGACATACGTCTATGAATTGTTTTTGAAATTGATTCTGATGGCTTTGAAATTCATACATGCATGCTGTATTTTCATACTTTAACAAATAATGAGTCCATACATCAGTTCATGACCGGTACATCCATACAGTAGTACAGGGCCGGTACATTCATACAGTAGTACAGGGCCGGTACATTCATACATTAGTACATGGCCGGTACATCCATACAGTAGTACAGGGCCGGTACATTCATACAGTAGTACAGGGCTAGTACATTCATACATTAGTACAGGGCTGTACATTCATACAGTCGCACAGGGCCGTGCATTCATACAGTAGCACATGGTCGTACATTCATACAGTAGTACAGTGCCAGTACATTCATAGAGTAGTACAGGGCCGGTACATTCATACAGTAGTACAGGGCCGGTACATTCATACAGTAGTACAGGGCCGGTACATTCATACAGTAGTACAGGGCCGGTACATTCATACAGTAGTACAGGGCCGGTACATTCATACAGTAGTACAGGGCCGGTACATTCATACAGTAGTACAGGGCCGGTACATTCATACAGTAGTACAGGGCCGGTACATTCATACAGTAGTACAGGGCCGGTACATTCATACAGTAGTACAGGGCCGGTACATTCATACAGTAGTACAGGGCCGGTACATTCATACAGTAGTACAGGGCCGGTACATTCATACAGTAGTACAGGGCCGGTACATTCATACAGTAGTACAGGGCCGGTACATTCATACAGTAGTACAGGGCCGGTACATTCATACAGTAGTACAGGGCGGGTACATTCATACAGTAGTACAGGGCCGGTACATTCATACAGTAGTACAGGGCGGTACATTCATACAGTAGTACAGGGCTGGTACATTCATACAGTAGTACAGGGCCGGTACATTCATACAGTAGTACAGGGCGGTACATTCATACAGTAGTACAGGGCCGGTACATTCATACAGTAGTACAGGGCCGGTACATTCATACAGTAGTACAGGGCCGGTACATTCATACAGTAGTACAGGGCCGGTACATTCATACAGTAGTACAGGGCCGGTACATTCATACAGTAGTACAGGGCGGTACATTCATACAGTAGTACAGGGCTGGTACATTCATACAGTAGTACAGGGCGGTACATTCATACAGTAGTACATGGTCGTACATTCATACAGTAGTACAGGGCTGTACATTCATACAGTAGTACAGGGCCGTGCATTCATACAGTAGTACAGGGCTGGTACGTTCTTACAGGAGTACATGGTCGTACTTTCATACAGTAGTTAATGGTCATACATTCATACAACAGTACATGGTCGAACATTCATACAGTAGTACAGGGCCGTACATTCATACAGTAGTACAGGGCCCTACATTCATACCGTAGTAAAAGGTCGCTCATTCATACAGTAGTACAAAGCTGTACATTCATACAGTAGTACAAAACCGTACATTCATACAGTAGTATAAAGCCATACATGCATACATTAGTACAAGGGCCGGTACATTCATACAGTAGTACAGGGCTGGTACATTCATACAGTAGTACAGGGCCGGTACATTCATACAGTAGTACAGGGCCGGTACATTCATACAGTAGTACAGGGCTGGTACATTCATACAGTAGTACAGGGCCGTGCATTCATACAGTAGCACATGGTCGTACATTCATACAGTAGTACAGTGCCAGTACATTCATAGAATAGTACACGGCCGGTACATTCATACAGTAGTACAGGGCCGTACATGTATACAATAGTACAGGGCGGTACATTCATACAGTAGTACAGGGCCGTACATTCATACAGTAGTACAGGGCTGTACATTCATACAGTAGTACAGGGCTGTACATTCATACAGTAGTACAGGGCCGTGCATTCATACAGTAGTACAGGGCCGGTACATCCATACAGTAGTACAGGGCGGTACATTCATACAGTAGTACAGGGCCGGTACATTCATACAGTAGTACAGGGCGGTACATTCATACAGTAGTACAGGGCTGGTACATTCATACAGTAGTACAGGGCGGTACATTCATACAGTAGTACATGGTCGTACATTCATACAGTAGTACAGGGCTGTACATTCATACAGTAGTACAGGGCCGTGCATTCATACAGTAGTACAGGGCTGGTACATTCTTACAGGAGTACATGGTCGTACTTTTATACAGTAGTTAATGGTCATACATTCATACAACAGTACATGGTCGAACATTCATACAGTAGTACAGGGCCGTACATTCATACAGTAGTACAGGGCCCTACATTCATACCGTAGTAAAAGGTCGCTCATTCATACAGTAGTACAAAGCTGTACATTCATACAGTAGTACAAAACCGTACATTCATACAGTAGTATAAAGCCATACATGCATACATTAGTACAAGGGCCGGTACATTCATACAGTAGTACAGGGCTGGTACATTCATACAGTAGTACAGGGCCGGTACATTCATACAGTAGTACAGGGCCGGTACATTCATACAGTAGTACAGGGCTGGTACATTCATACAGTAGTACAGGGCCGTACATTCATACAGTAGTACAGGGCTCTACATTCATACCGTAGTAAAAGGTCGCTCATTCATACAGTAGTACAAAGCTGTACATTCATACAGTAGTACAAAACCGTACATTCATACAGTAGTATAAAGCCATACATGCATACATTAGTACAAGGGCCGGTACATTCATACAGTAGTACAGGGCTGGTACATTCATACAGTAGTACAGGGCCGGTACATTCATACAGTAGTACAGGGCCGGTACATTCATACAGTAGTACAGGGCTGGTACATTCATACAGTAGTACAGGGCCGTACATTCATACAGTAGTACAGGGCCCTACATTCATACCGTAGTAAAAGGTCGCTCATTCATACAGTAGTACAAAGCTGTACATTCATACAGTAGTACAAAACCGTACATTCATACAGTAGTATAAAGCCATACATGCATACATTAGTACAAGGGCCGGTACATTCATACAGTAGTACAGGGCTGGTACATTCATACAGTAGTACAGGGCCGGTACATTCATACAGTAGTACAGGGCCGGTACATTCATACAGTAGTACAGGGCCGGTACATTCATACAGTAGTACAGGGCGGTACATTCATACAGTAGTACAGGGCTGGTACATTCATACAGTAGTACAGGGCCGGTATATTCATACAGTAGTACAGGGCGGTACATTCATAGAGTAGTACAGGGCCGGTACATCCATACAGTAGTACAGGGCCGGTACATTCATACAGTAGTACAGGCCTGTACATTCATACAGTAGTACAGGGCCGGTACATTCATACAGTAGTACATGGTCCTACATTCATACAATAGTACAGGGCCGGTACATTCATACATTAGTACATGGCCGGTACATTCATACAGCAGTACAAAGCCGTACATGCATACAGTAGTATAGGGCTGGTACATTCATACAGTAGTATGAAACAGTACATTCATACATTAGTACAGGGCGTTATATTCATATAGTAGTACAAGGCTCTCTCTTGAATCAGCAACTGGTAAAGTTCTTGTCCCCGCTGAAACAGAATCCATAACAATCCCCCTTCCAAATGTTCACCCTTGTGTTGTTGTTTTTTTATATTAATTGTATTATTTATTTTGAAACTGACACAACACTTAATTGATCCTCAATGTTTAGTAGTTATAAGGATGTTAAGTAGTTATAAGGATGTTCAGTAGTTATAAGGATGTTTATTAGTTATAAGGATGTTAAGTAGTTATACGGATATTTATTAGTTATAAGGATGTGTAGCAGTTATAAGGATGTTTAGTAGTTATAAGGATGTTTATTAGTTATAAGGATGTTTATTAGTTATAAGGATGTGTAGTAGTTATAAGGATGTTTAGTAGTTATAAGGATGTTAAGTAGTTATAAGGATGTTCAGTAGTTATAAGGATGTTTATAAGTTATAAAGATGTTTGGTAGTTATGAGGATATTTAGTTGTTATAAGAATGGGTAGTAGTTATAAGGATGTTCAGTAGTTATTTGGATGTTTACTAGTTATAAGTAAGGAAGTGAAGTAGTTATAAGGATGATTAGTAATTATAAGGATGTGTAGTAGTTATAAGGATGTTTAGTAGTTATAAGGATGTTTAGTAGTTATAAGGATGTTTACTAGTTATAAGGATGTTTAGTAGTTATAAGGATGTTTAGTAGTTATAAGGATGTTTAGTAGTTATAAGGATGTTTAGTAGTTATAAGGATGTTTAGTAGTTATAAGGATGTTTAGTAGTTATAAGGATGTTTAGTAGTTATAAGGATGTTTAGTAGTTATAAGGATGTTTAGTAGTTATAAGGATGTTTAGTAGTTATAAGGATGTTTAGTAGTTATAAGGATGTTTAGTAGTTATAAGGATGTTTACTAGTTATAAGGATGTTTAGTAGTTATAAGGATGTTTAGTAGTTATAAGGATGTTTAGTAGTTATAAGGATGTTTACTAGTTATAAGGATGTTTAGTAGTTATAAGGATGTTTAGTAGTTATAAGGATGTTTACTAGTTATAAGGATGTTTACTAGTTATAAGGATGTTTAGTAGTTATAAGGATGTTTACTAGTTATAAGGATGTTTAGTAGTTATAAGGATGTTTAGTAGTTATAAGGATGTTTAGTAGTTATAAGGATGTTTACTAGTTATAAGGATGTTTACTAGTTATAAGGATGTTTAGTAGTTATAAGGATGTTTACTAGTTATAAGGATGTTTAGTAGTTATAAGGATGTTTAGTAGTTATAAGGATGTTTAGTAGTTATAAGGATGTTTACTAGTTATAAGGATGTTTACTAGTTATAAGGATGTTTAGTAGTTATAAGGATGTTTACTAGTTATAAGGATGTTTAGTAGTTATAAGGATGTTTAGTAGTTATAAGGATGTTTAGTAGTTATAAGGATGTTTACTAGTTATAAGGATGTTTAGTAGTTATAAGGATGTTTAGTAGTTATAAGGATGTTTACTAGTTATAAGGATGTTTACTAGTTATAAGGATGTTTAGTAGTTATAAGGATGTTTACTAGTTATAAGGATGTTTAGTAGTTATAAGGATGTTTAGTAGTTATAAGGATGTTTACTAGTTATAAGGATGTTTACTAGTTATAAGGATGTTTAGTAGTTATAAGGATGTTTACTAGTTATAAGGATGTTTAGTAGTTATAAGGATGTTTAGTAGTTATAAGGATGTTTACTAGTTATAAGGATGTTTAGTAGTTATAAGGATGTTTAGTAGTTATAAGGATGTTTACTAGTTATAAGGATGTTTAGTAGTTATAAGGATGTTTAGTAGTTATAAGGATGTTTACTAGTTATAAGGATGTTTAGTAGTTATAAGGATGTTTACTAGTTATAAGGATGTTTAGTAGTTATAAGGATGTTTACTAGTTATAAGGATGTTTACTAGTTATAATGATGTGTAGTAGTTATAAGTATGTGTAGTAGTTACATGTATAAGGATGTTTAGTAGTTATAAGGATGTTTACTAGCTATAAGGATGTTTAGTAGTTATTAGGATGTTTAGTAGTTATAAGGATGTTTACTAGTTATAAGGATGTTAACTAGTTATAAGGATGTTTACTAGTTATAAGGATGTTTAGTAGTTAAATGTATAAGGATGTGTAGTAGTTATAAGGATGTTTAGTAGTTATTAGGATGTTTACTAGTTATTAGGATGTTTACTTGTTATAACGATGTTTAGTAGTTATAATGATGTGTAATAGTTATAAGTATGTGTAGTAGTTACATGTATAAGGATGTTTACTAGTTATAAGGATGTTCAGTAGCTATAAGGATGTTTAGTAGTTATTAGGATGTTTACTAGTTATTAGGAAGTTTACTAGTTATAACGATGTTTAGTAGTTATAATGATGTGTAATAGTTATAAGTATGTGTAGTAGTTACATGTATAAGGATGTTTAGTAGTTTTAAGGATGTTTACTAGTTATAATGATGTTTAGTAGTTAAATGTATAAGGATGTTTAGTAGTTATACGGATTTTTATTAGTTACATGTATAAGGATGTTTAGTAGTTATAAGGATGTTTACTAGCTATAAGGATGTTTAGTAGTTATTAGGATGTTTAGTAGTTATAAGGATGTTTACTAGTTATAAGGATGTTTAGTAGTTAGCATAAGCTCACTTGCCCTTTGGACAGGTGAGCCAAAAATGCAGTACAGACTGATCAAGGTCTGTGTCCTTTAATACAGTATGAACCCATAGGGCAGGATTGGGACACATTGTACCCATGAGTCAGGTTGGAATATCCTACCTTTATAATTTCAATTAGCACTCTCTAATATTTTCAGAATTAAATAATTATTATAAATGAATCTATTTTAGGTGCCTTTCTAATGTTTATCATTCCATTGACCAAGTTCTAACATGGACCTTAAAGTTACAGGTTTCTTAGTGTGAACCCTATTGGAAAGAAAATGTAAATATATTAAAATATTACAGTAAAAGGTAGTAATGACCATCTATTACAGAATGTTTTTCAGTTGTAAGCCTCTGAAATATTTCTCTGGTTTGACACAATTCTGTCAAAATATGAATATGATTTACACCTCGGACCACTATAATAGGTTGAAAGGAGTAAGTTTGATTTGTTGTTCTGTAAAGGAATTTGCAGTAAGAAGATTAATCACTCTGATCTCCTGAATTCATTGAATATATAATTTAGTTTTTGCATCACAATCATATTTCCAATTCCCAATTCCATGCATGAAAACAATCATTGGACCTAAGATTTGATGACAAAGAAGTTATATTGGATGTTATAAACAGGAAGTTTCTTCATGACACTGGTGTTAGATTGCATGATTTTCCTGAAGGATTACAAACCTTATTGTTTAAGGTCTTTTGCAAATTTGTTGGAAATATGAAATCAGTGAAGTTTGGCAATAGAAGACAGGGCAGGACTTCTTCATGGGTAAACGGACAACCTTTTTCTGTATTCCTTCATTCAAATTGAAATTCTATCCCTAGCTAATTCCCAGAAATATTAGATCTGTCATCATCTACAAAACATATCATTTTAAATAATCTTCTCAACGATGACATAAGAAAACTAGAAAGTCATATGACTCAACTATTTCAGATGAAAAGAGCATTTTGCTGATGGCACAACCAGGAATCTGTCTATCAATAGAAGGGACCATAGATTTTTCTTAAACATAATACGCCACAACAATCACTCAACTATAACTCAGATGATCTACAGCACAAAATATGTAGTTGGAAACTGTTTGACATATTCCCTAAACAATAAAATGTCCAGTATTAAAATTGGTAGTTAAGTATTCAACAACGCATAGACAGCTTGGTGTATATATGGCTACATACAGGCAAGACACCTCAGCAGCTTCCCACACATCCCCAATGATCACAAGTTGATTCCCAGTGTAAATATATAATTGTATTGTATCAATCATATCACCCTCAGATGGGTCTAATTGGTGGTCGAAACAGGGTATTCTTATGATGGTTAAATTGTTATCATCAGGTCACATTTATAACCTGTAGGTACACATGAAACAATATTTCATTGATGACAATGGTCACCTGAATTGTAATACAATTATTTGGTGTTTTGATGTGGAAAAAAAAGTATATTTCAACCAAAGATTGAACAGGAGAATGGGTGACACAGGGGTAATGGGTGATACAGGGGGTAATGGGTGACACAGGGGTAATGAGTGACACAGGGGTAATGGGTGACACAGTGGTAATGGGTGACACATGGGTAATGGGTGACACAGTGGGTAATGGGTGACACAGGGGTAATGGGTGACACATGGGTAATGGGTGACACAGGGGTAATGGGTGATACAGGGGGTAAGGGGTGACACAGGGGTAATGGGTGATACAGTGGTAATGGGTGACACATCGGAAATGGGTGACACATGGGTAATGGGTGACACCGGGGTAATGGGTGATACAGGGGGAAATGGGGGACACAGGGGAAATGAGTGACACAGGGGTAATGGGTGACCCAGGGGTAATGAGTGACACAGGGGGAATGGGTGATACAGGGGGGAATGGGTGACACAGGGGGTAATGGGGGACACAGGGGTAATGGGTGACCCAGGGGTAATGAGTGACACAGGGGAAATGGGTGACACAGGGGGAATGAGTGACACAGGGGTAATGGGTGCTACAGGGGGTAAGGGGTGACACAGGGGTAATGGGAGACACAGGGGTAATGGGTGACACAAGGGTAATGGGTGACACAGGGGAAATGGGTGACACATGGGTAATGGGTGACACCGGGGTAATGGGTGGAACAGTGGTAATGGGTGACACATCGGAAATGGGTGACACATGGGTAATGGGTCACACAGGGGTAATGGGTGACACAGGGGTAATGGGTGACACAGTGGTAATGGGTGACACATCGGTAATGGGTGACACATGGGTAATGGGTGACACAGGGGTAATGGAACTTACAATTTTAATAAAGCATCAGTGAAAAGTTTTAAAGTCATGATTATCTTGATCTGAAGAAGATGATTGTTGAAAGTTTTGCTAAATTGACACATTTTAGCCCAATCCTCATTTGTGTTGGTAGGTTGAAGTCATTTATAAAATTCACAATTCCGGTTTGCCTTTAAAGCTTGGAACCTTGAAAAATCATTTTACTTAAATCAGAAAGTTGGTTTTGGAGAAGACGTCAAAACTGTAAATTATTACATACAGATCACACATGAAAAAAGACATAAAGTCAATCATGAAAGGTCAACTGCGACTTTGTCTTAAGGTGACCTAATAAAGGTCTTGCTAGATAAGGTGAGATACTAAAGGTCTGATAACTTAAGTGATCTAATACGGGTCTGACAAATACGGTGACCTAAATATAGGTCTGACAGCTAATGTGACATAAAAAAGGTCTGACAAATCAGGTCACATAATAAAGGTCAGACATATTAGGTGGCCTAAATAAATGTCTGACAGAAACGGTGAAAAAATAAAGGTCTGGCAGATAATGTGACCTTATAAGGGTCTGAAAGATAAGGTGACTTGATTAAAGTTCTGACAGATAAGGTGACATAATAAAGGTCTGACAGATAAGGTGAAATAATAAAGGTCTGACAAATAATGTGACATTACAAGGGTCTGACAGATAAGGTGACTTGATTAAAGTTCAGACAGATAAGGTGACATAAAAAAGGTCTGACAGATAAGGTGACCTAGATAAATGTTTGACAGATACGGTGACCTAAATAAAGGTCTGACAGATAAGGTGACCTGAATAAAGGAATGAGAAATAAGGTGACATATTATAAGTATGACAGATAATGCGACCTAAATAAAGGTCTGAAAGATAAGGTGACCTAAATAACGGTCTGACAGATAAGGTGACCTAAATAGTTGCCTGACAGATGAGGTGATCTCAATAAAGGTCTGAAAAATAAGGTGACATAATAAAGGTATGCTAGATAAGCTGACCTAAATACATTTCCGACAGATAAGATGAAATAATAAAGGTCAGACATATAAGGTGACATAATAAAGGTCTGACAGATAAGGTGACATAATAAAGGTCTGACAGATAAGGTGACATAATAAAGGTCTGACAGATAAGGTGACATAATAAGGATATGACAGATAAGGTGACATAATAAAGGTCTGACAGATAAGGTGACCTAATTAGAAGTCTGATAGATAAGGTGACCTATTAAGGGTTTGACAGATATGTTGACCTGAATAAAGATCTGACAGATAAGAGGATATAATAAAGGTCTGATAGCTAAGGTGACCGAAATAAATGTCTGACAGATAAGGTGACCTGAATAAAGGTCTAATAGATAAGGTGACCTTATAATGGTATGACATATAAGTTGATATCACTGATATCAACATCTGTTCAGTCACTGACATAAACAGCTGTCCAGTTACTGATATCAACATCTGTTCAGTCACTGATATCAACATCTGTTCAGTCACTGATATCAACATCTGTTCAGTCACTGATATCAACATCTGTCCAGTCACTGATATCAACATCTGTCCAGTCACTGATATCAACATATGTTCAGTCACTGATATCAAAATATGTACAGTCACTGATATCAACATCTGTCCAGTCACTGATATCAATATCTGTTCAGTCACTGATATCAAAATATGTTCAGTCACTGATATCAACATCTGTCCAGTCACTGATACATCATAATCATTACTCAAAAAGGACAATCATACAGGACAAATACTTATCCAGATATCTTTAAGATTTTCATTTGAGGATATCGATAAAACGAACATGAGTATTTTTTTGATAGGTTTTCCTAGTTCATTCCAATTCAACACACCAGGCCATGGATCTAGACATTCCTTTTATCAGGTGATATACACGGCTAAGTGGTCTTATCAGCCCCTCATTTTCCAGGATGCTGCTGCAATTCTGATCTAATATTAACACCAAATTATCACAAGTACCGTACTTGTAGCCATCAGCAGACTGCACTATGTCCCTTCAAACAGTGGATACCGACAAACAGTGGATACTCACAAACAGTGGATACCCACAAACAGTGGATACCCACAAACAGAGGATACTCACAAACAGTGGATACTCACAAACAGTGGATACCCACAAACAGTGGATACTCACAAACAGTGGATACTCACAAACAGTTGGTGGGCACAGATATCAGCTTTGCTATATGAAACAATCAACAAGCAGAGACTCTCAGTATGCAAGGATATGTTAGTGGTCACAAGGAAATGTATTTTACAGTAAATGACTCAAGACATATAGTGTGTCAAACTCTGTGAAGTATTATGAACTTACCACCATTTACTGATATGTCACCAACCTATGTTTATCTTCATTGTACATATATCACATATTAGATTCCTTAAGTCACCCAATTACTATCAGTATTGAAAAAGCATCTTATAAATTGCACCTTTAGTTATTTATAAAACCTACAGTTAAAGTTTGTGAAATACATTTAATACACCGAATTACCATGATAATCAGTAGTCAACACTGGGAGACCCACACAGAAACATGTGTTTAGTGTTGGACCCTAACCTAGATAATCCTAAATAATCTTAATGAGAGAAAAGGTCATCTGTATTGATAAGTAGTTTTCATAGTGATATTTAGTGACCTTGCTATCAATGTTTAGGTTAATACAATAATGGAATGTAACTGACATATTGTCTCCTTGGTGATATTTAATGACCTTGTGATAGGTGTAAAGGTCAGTACATCTCATCTGATTATTTTATTTTATTTATGTTGGTAGATAAATGCCAGCAGACTGTGGCTGCTATAATTAGGAGAAGTACACTGTAAATAATCTACGCATGGCAGCACTTTATGTGGCTGCTACAACTAGGATATGTAAACTGTAAATAATATACGCATGGCAGCACTTTATGTGGCTGCTACAACTAGAAGTAGACTGTAAAAATCTACGCATGGGAGCACTTTATGTGGCTGCTGCAACTAGGAGAAGTATACTGTAAATAATATACGCATGGCAGCACTTTATGTGGCTGCTTCAACTAGGAGAAGTACACTGTTAGTAATCTAGGCATAGCAGCACTTAATGTGGCTGCTATAACTAGGAGAAGAAAACTGTAAATAATCTACGCATGACAGTACTAAATGTGGGTGCTTCAACTAGGAGAAGTACACTGTTAATAATCTAGGCATAGCAGCACTTAATGTGGGTGCTACAACTAGGAGAAGTATACTGTGAATAATCTACGCATGGCAGCACTTTATGTGGCTGCTTCAACTAGGAGAAGTACACTGTTAATAATCTAGGCATAGCAGCACTTAATGTGGCTGCTACAACTAGGAGAAGTATACTGTAAATAATCTACGCATGACAGCACTAAATGTGGGTGCTTCAACTAGGAGAAGTACACTGTAAATAATCTAGGCATGGCAGCACTTTGTGTGGCGCTACAACTAGGAGAAGTAGACTGTAAATAATCTACGCATGGCAGCACTTTATGTGGCTGCTTCAACTAGGAGAAGTACACTGTAAATAATCTACGCATGGCAGCACTTTATGTGGCTGCTATAACTAGGATAGGTAAACTGTAAATAATCTACGCATGGCAGCACTTTATGTGGCTGCTACAACTAGAAGTAGACTGTAAAAATCAACGCATGGGAGCACTTTATGTGGCTGCTTCAACTAGGAGAAGTACACTGTAAATAATCTACGCATGGCAGCACTTTATGTGGCTGCTATAACTAGGATAGGTAAACTGTAAATAATCTACTCATGGCAGCACTTTATGTGGCTGCTACAACTAGGATAAGTACACTGTAAATAATATACGCATGGCAGCACTTTTTGTGGCCGCTACAACTAGGAGAAGTACACTGTAAAAAATCTAAGCATGGCAGCACTTTATGTCACTGCTACAACTAGGAGAAGTATACTGTAAATAATCTACGCATGGCATCACTTTATGTGGCTGCTACAAGTAGGAGAAGTACACTGTAAATATTCTAGGCATGGCAGCACTTTATGTGGCCGCTACAACTAGGAGAAGTATACTGTAAATATTCTACGCATGGCAGCACTTAATGTGGCTGCTTCAACTAGGAGAAGCACACTGTAAATAGTCTACGCATGGCAGCATTTTATGTGGCTGCTACAACTAGGAGAAGTACACTGTAAATAATATACGCATGGCAGCACTTTATGTGGCTGCTACAACTGGGAGAAGTACACTGTAAATAATCTACGCATGGAAGCACTTTATGTGTCTGTTACAACTAGGCGAAGTACACTGTTAATAGTCTACGCATGGCAGCACTTTATGTGGCTGCTACAACTAGAAGTAGACTGTAAAAATCTAAGCATGGGAGCACTTTATGTGGCTGCTACAACTAGGAGAAGTACACTGTAAATAATATACGCATGGCAGCACTTTATGTGGCTGCTACAACTAGAAGTAGACTGTAAAAATCTAAGCATGGGAGCACTTTATGTGGCTGCTACAACTAGGAGAAGTACACTGTAAATAATCTACGCATAGCAGCACTTTATGTGGCTGCTATAACTAGGATAGAAACACTGTAAATAATCTACATATAGCAGCACTTTATGTGGCTGCTACAACTAGGAGAAATACACTGTACATAATCTACGCATGGCAGCACTTTATGTGTCTGCTACAACTCGGAGAAGTACACTGTAAATAATCTACGCATGGCAGCACTTTATGTGGCCGCTACAAGTAGGAGAAGTACACTGTAAATAATCTAGGCATGGCAGCACTTTATGTGGCCGATACAAGTAGGAGGTGTACACTGTAAACAATCTATGCATGGCAGCATTTTATGTGGCTGCTACAACTAGGAGAAGTACACTGTAAATAATCTACGCATAGCAACACTTTATGTGGCTGCTATAACTAGGATAGGAACACTGTAAATAATCTACATATCGCAGCACTTTATGTGGCTGCTACAACTAGGAGAAATACACTGTACATAATCTACGCATGGCTGCACATTATGTGTCTGCTACAACTGGGAGAAGTACACTGTAAATAATCTACGCATGGCAGCACTTTATGTGTCTGTTACAACTAGGCGAAGTACACTGTTAATAGTCTAAGCATGGCAGCACTTTTTGTGGTTGCTACAACTAGAAGTAGACTGTAAAAATCTAAGCATGGGAGCAC